>NC_041725.1:13050611-13054607 GCF_900700375.1 Denticeps clupeoides
CAGGGAGACTGTCCCTGTAATACTGATTGTAAGTCGCTCTGGATAAGGGCGTCTGATAAATGCTGTAAATGTAATTGAATTTTTTAAACAATTTAACTCTAGAATTTTAAAACAGACTCTTGCCATTTAAAAGCATGTGATTGATTATGCATGTGATTGATTGATTAGTGGCTGTATAACAACTGATTTTACATTAATGCCATTTAACAGACGCCCTTATCCACAGATACTTACAGTCAGTAGTTCCAGGGACTAGTCATCATGGAGACACTCAGGGTTAAGCGTCTTGCTCAGGGACGCACTGGTAGTAAGTGGGGTTTGAAATGGGGTTTGAGGCAAGTTACCCACTAGGTTAGTGATACAACCAGTTTATGCAAATCTATTAGGTCAGATGCACGGTGCATCTGGAGTAAATGTGCTACTGCACTGTGTAATAGGATGTGAGGCATCTCACATTCGCGGTCACCAGTGTATTGGGGAGGGCAGCTGTCCACCCATTTCTATAAAATAAAAAAGAAATTCATAACCAAACGAATAATGCGTAAATATGGTACTTGGTGATGTTCTAAAAATGAGCCCCTTTTCTTTCACCTGTCCTCCAGACAGTCTGTGCATGGCCCTGTGTGTCCTTTTATAGTCTGAGTTGTGCTATTCTCTTCAGCGTCCTGATACAAATAGGGGTTTTATGTCAAAGGTCAGGCAAAATAATTGTCTCTCTCTGCCCTTGAACACGCTCCAGGTCTATTGTGAGCTATCTTTACACGACGCTTCCTGAGCACAGCGCCGGTAGATGTGTGACATGCATGACACACATCAGAAAAAGATGGACTGGAAAGCGCTCGGGCTCAGGTGCTGGCAGGCCCACGTCTCTCCGGCGAAGCGATCTGCCTGGCCGCGTCGCTGCGGGTTATCGGCAGGTCATCGAGAGAAACTGGAAGCGAAAGACAATACCTCCCATCCCTCGCGAGCCGGACTCTGGCGGCCGCCACCGCCGCGCCGACAGAGCAGCACCCTGGGCTTTGCGCGTTCTGGGAGGGGAAGGCCCTGGAAGAGAGCCCTGTCGGCGAGGGGCAGGCAGAGGCACGAACGGGCTCCTGCCAGGTGAGTGCGGCTCTTGATCTTTTTTTTTTTTTTTTTTATCTCGCTCTCATCAAACCACAGAAGAGAATTTGTAGATCAAAAATCAAAACGCGTCCCCGGGGACTTTCTAATATTTGCGATAGTTTGGCAGAAAGTGAGACGACGCAGTTGGTGCCCCGGGGCTGAGTCTTTTGGACGAGGACAATGAGAACAAGCTTTCCGCGGGGTGCTTAACCGGCAGACGTCCACGATAACTCCGCCGTTTCGTTCGAATAAATGGGAAGTAAAGGTCCCGTCAAAGGTACGGCAGCGCTGGCGGAGCCGTGCTTGGTGCGCGGCCCGGCCATCTGCTGCAGCCGCGCCGCTTTCCAGTTCAAACAAGCACTTTAATGCGGAGTGGACTTCAAAAATGTTGGAATTTCTGATATTCCGGATGCACGGATGGAAATCAAGATAAAGCATGCTCTGCCATGCTTCCAAACACTGACTCACGGAATTAATTATTTTAAGGTGACATTCTTTGTATATTAGAACACGTTCATTTGAGGCCCACACAACACTTTCCGCTGAAAGCCCCACTCTCCTCTGTTGGTGGGGCCGTCATGCTTTTCTTCAGAAGAGGCCGGACATCTAGTGCAAAAGCTGGCAGCAAAACGATGAGGCCGAAGCCAATGGCGAACGTCCTACTGTACCAGCCTCATTAGGACAGAGACAGGCCCAAGGCTGCCACACCCATTTGCGTTTCACATTTACGGTGTATATCAGAGGCCTGTATACAGAGAACCTTACAATCAGTAGTGGCAGGGACATCCCCCCCCCATCCCGGAGACACTCAGGGTTAAGTGTCTTGCTCTGGGACACAATGGCGGTAATTGGGGTTTTGAACCTTTTGATCCTCAAAAGGCTCAAGATGTGTCAAAACATTGATGACATTGCGCGTACGAAAATTCGTTTAGGGTGTTGGGGTGTGTAGACCCAGATCTGATCTGCACTGTTCCGTCTATTTCGGGAAAATATGTGAAGTAGTGCCCATTTTGATAGTTCCGTACCGGCCATCACGTTTCAGGAGCGTGAATGTATATTTTTAATAATTCAGGGTGGTAGTAGCCTAGTGTGTAACACACTCGCCTATGAACCAGAAGACCCAGGTTCAAATCCCACTTACTACCATTGTGTCCCAGAGCAAGACACTTAACCCTAAATTGCCCCTGTAAGTCGCTCTGGATAAGGGCGTCTGGTAAATGCTGTAAGTGTAATTCTAACGTTAGGACGAGGGACGACACACCTTTGACGTGTCGCCGGCTCGCGCGGCCACCAACAGGTGTCGCTGCAGGCGCGTCCACCGGCCCGGCAGCCCCGGATCTGTCCGGACCCCCAGAACCCCGGACCGTCCGGAATAAAAGGCGCGGCCACGAGGGCGGGGAGCGTTCCGGAGGATCGCGGCGCGGAAACGGGGGAGACCTGGACGGGCGAGGCCCCGCGGAGGAGACGCTCCACCACCGGCCACAAGGCACCAGACATGAGTCCGAGGTGGGTGACAGGCGGCGGGCGGGCTTCGGGGGACACAGGGGACATCAGTCACTCTGACATTCTGACGTTGTTCAAAAAATAATTACGAATAAAAAACGAATGTATATATGAAAATTATCCCCTCAGACTATATAACCAGAGCCAAAGTGCACAGAATCGGGTCTATTCCTATATAAATTTGCAATGCAAAATATTATAGTTACTGTCAGGCCTGTTTGATAAAAATAGACGTATAACCCCCCCCATCCCGTTTACTTTAATAAAGGAATTCATGGCACATACAGTAAAATACTTCATTAACGTTTGTAAAGTACATTTCTAAATGGTAAAACGTGTTGAATGAAGAGAGCAGCAGTTGACGGTGCTGTAACCGGAGAAGGACGATTTACGGGCCGCAGAAGAAAAGTCTCGGTGACAGGTTGTCCCGGCCTTAAAACACTCCGCTTTTACTGCAACCACTTCAAACATTAAAAAAAGATTAAAACGAATAAACCCAAAACATTGTCACAACCACAACATGACCCTCATTAATACGCAATACCATAGATATATCTGTATTTTAAATATAGCCAATATGGCACATTACACTACAACATTTATTTGTACTTGACGTATGCATTTTCTTTCCTAATTTAATCCATTTTTTATTGGTACGTGATAGGCTTGTGAATATGCGAAATTAGAACGTGAATAATCTTTATTATTAACTTCTTCTACGTATCTGTGTCAGGAGATTGAACGTGACATTAACAAGTCGCATTTAATATTACACACTTTATTCCCATCATGGCCTGAGGAGACCACGGATTTCTCATCAGGGGAGAAGAACAAAAAAAAAAAGAGGTTCAGGTGAGGCGTTCCCCTTTTTTAAAGCTGAAGGGAGCAGATCAACCAGCACTCAGCTTTTAAAAAGTCGCACCTGACCTGGACCACTTTATCTCCTCTGTGATATACAATTTAAAAAAAAATCTGTCTCTTTAAGGCCGAACCGCGCGCGACGCGTCGTAAGAGTTCACGTCGGGGTCACGCCGAGTTCCTGCCCCCGCGTTTACCTTTTACTTTATTAAAAAAAAAAAAAAAAAAAAAAAACGGGACTGACATCACGCGCGGACCCCCCCCCCCGTCACCATCAACTCCCCTCGCGTAAAAATAGCCAAGGAAATTACTACCACAAAAAAAAAAAAAAAAAGACAGAGAGAGAAGGAAACTGATGCTGGACTGAGCACGTATTTCTTACCAGGGGAGAGAGAGAGAGAGAGGGTGAGAGAGGGATTGAAAGGGTGACAGAGAGAGAGAGAGAGAGAGGGATAGTGAGGGTGAGAGAGGGATAGAGAGAGGAAGGGTGAGAGAGGGATAGTGAGGGTGAGAGAGAGAGAGAGAGAGAGA
>NC_041725.1:13054658-13177158 GCF_900700375.1 Denticeps clupeoides
GGAGGGCGAGCGACGCGAAATTCGCAGCGATTAATAAAAAAAAAGGCGCGCTGGCAGTCGCGGGCATGGTGCGAGGGTCGGGCCGCCAGGAATGACTGCACGGGCCGGGTGACATGATCGTTAAAGGCGACTTCGAGCGGACGGCAGACGAGCTCGGGCATCCAGGTAACCACCGAGCGCGGCGTTCTTACCACGTTATTCCGGTCTGCTTCTTCTTCCCCTCCTTCTTCTTCTTTTAAACTCCCGAAACACTTTTAATACTCCGCGGTAGAATTTATTTTATTTTTTTGGAAAACCGAACGGTTCGGGCCGATTAACGTGACAGTCGCGCGCCGGATCGGTCTTTAATTAGAACGCGTTCGACGTCACGCCGTGCGTCGTGCGTCGTGCGTTCTGCCGCGGCTGGTTCCACAGATCGTTTAAACCCACCCAGGTACGGTCTGCGTCGTGTGCTTTCTGTAGTGTCTTTATTATCGTTAATAATACCATTTAGCATGTTTGAACAGTATTTCGCTAATTAGTAGATGGATTTGGGGGGATTTCTGAAATCCGAGGGCCCGGGTCTCAGCATTGCACCAAAAAAAAGTTAAAACCCAACTTTTAAATTGTACTGTGCTCTAGTGTGGCGTCCTGGTTCTACCATAAATTTTACAAACGTTGCCTCGTCACGTATTTTATGGCAACATAGACATATTGCAGGCACAGCAGCAGATCACCCTGATCTGGCCACCACTTTCACCCGTCAAGTTCATGCAGAATTACTGCGTGACGTGACTGTAAGGACGTTATAACGACCGGTCAGCTGCGCTGGCTGATTTTGAGAAAGAATTGCAATCCAATTTCGAAATAAAGAAAAAAAAAAGGATCCACCGCTTTATTGTTGACCGATGAATTTCGATGACGATTAAAATCGTGGGCGACTGCTTTGTCACATCGGTGTGTTTTGTCACATTTCGAAAGTGCCACCACGTCCCGGGCCCTCAGTGAAAAGGGGCCCTGGTGGCGACAGTCCTCCCCGCTTTCGTCCTCGAGGCCACACTCGCCTGAGGTTTAAACGCTCGGGTGCGTCCTGACGTCCCATTCACAAAAACATCCAGCTCCACAATGCACCATGCGCCATGCGCCATGCACCATGCACCATGCAGCGGACCACTCGCCCCCCTTTCCACTCACAGCGCCCGAGGAGTCCGATGGCGTTCTAGCCGTCCACGGGCCGACGTCACAACGGCCTAAAAAGTGTCACCGGTGTCACAGAAGCGATCGGTTCGACGTGAAACTGCACGTCAAATCATAGAAACAGACGTTTTTTTTTTGGCAATTTAATTTTTTCAAATGATGTTTGGTGCCGCACTGCACGTTCCCATTATTCCATACCGAGGGCGGAGACAGCTTAAAGGAAGTGGAAGCTGTGTGTGTGTGTGTGTGTGTGTGTTTTTGCAGACCCCCCCCTAGTCTAAACCTGGTGTTAACTCCAAACCGCCAGAGTGACAACGAGGAGCAGCGAGCCGCCGAACTCACGACAGCCCCGTAATGTCACACGGCGCCACGCCGCAGTCGCCGCTCGTTGAGTCGTCGGAATTAAACGAGTTTCGGAGAGAGGCAGATGTCACCTAATAGGTCCCCAAAGGATAAACACTTTTCCTCTTTTCTTTTCATTCATTTAAGTGTTTTTTTTTATATTATTTTACAGTAATTTATTCAAATGTAAATGCCAAGTCTGAACCTGAAGCCTGGTGCACCTGGCGTCCGCAGTTCCGTCTCATTCGATGGCGCGATATTCTGCGTGGGGGGTGAAGGCTGGAGGTGAAATCCACAGCCGCCGTCGTGGTGATTAATTATATATTAAAAAAAAGGTATTTGTCCATAAACGCAGCGCTGAATTAATTTGTCTTTAATATAAAAAAGTGATTATTATAATTTTTTTTAAAAATACATGAAAAACAGCACAGAGAAGATAAGGAAGCGAGAAGCGGGGTGATTTCGTCGTTTCAACGAGGTAAATAAATCGAACGGACCGGGACGCGCCGTCGTTTGATGAAATGCGCGTTCACAACGCGCGACGCCGGGCAGGTGCGCGTCCACGCGAATCTCACGCTATCCGTGGCGTTTTCTGTGCGTTGCATCACTGGCATATATCATATTTGTAACATCATACGTTTTTATAAAAATTATTTTTTTGTTATTTACGAGCAGCTGCGGCTCCGGGGAAAAGCAGCGCTCGAACCCGAGGCACCGAACATCTCCTCTTATGATGTAAAATTTGAAGTCGACTTTCACTTCGACTTAACACTGTAGTGTAGTAAAAAACAAAAAAACAAAACCTGTTATTGCATAAAGATGCTAAAAAAAAAAGTTAAATAATTTTTTTTCAAAAACCGGAAGTTTCAATCCCGTCGCCTGGCTTATGGGGACCAGAATGTAGTGCAGACAGTCTAATTAAATTGTAGCTTATAAATACGGACTTCCTTATTCCTCCGAGGGGGGCTTATATGCAACGGAGTAAACAACAAGAGGATGAGCTGATGTCAGGCTGGACCTATTTATTTAGCCACTCGCTTCCCATCAGTGAAAGCGAGGCCCTGAGGGACCCGAGCGGCTTCATCTAACGTGTCAGCCACCACAGCGGAGCGCTCCAGGCGATCTTTCAACCATTTTCAAGTGACACCGCTGGCCTGCGGTTGGCCTGCGTTTGCGAAGGCCGCGCGCGCTTTGAAATCGCCAGGCGGGTCCATTGTCGGGCCCTGGATTTATGGAAGCCTCTCGTTTCGATTTGATTTACATTAAGTATGCTTGCCGGCCCTTATATGTCTGAGTCGAAGGGGAGATGAATGTCCTATCTTTTTTTGGATGTATTTCTGTCCCTGCGGGTTTGTACCTGCTGTTCATCACGCTCGCAAAACATTCACTCCGGCTTTGTTTAAAAGTGCGCACACCACCGCAGGAATGCTTTATCAGGAGGCCAGCGACGTAAAAAACACGTTCGCAGTGGCATCGCTTTTTTTTATTTGACTTAACTTCTCCAGCTCCCTGCGTTTTTCTCTCTCGGCTTTGGTCTTTCGCCCGCCGCAGTTCTTGATCGTGACAAATTCGCTGCAAAACGCGGCTCGGCGCACCATTTTTTTCTTGCTAGACGTTGTTTGTGATTCCAGCTCCCTCGGGTTCATTATGACGAGCATAAATCACACAAATTGGCACGGAAATATGGTAAAGGAAACCCTCTAGTGAGGGCTTATGCACAAGTACCAGCTGAACTTCATTGGTCTGGCCACAGTGGCGTGACACCGATAAGCCTCTAAATACAAGTGCGCCGCCCGCGTTCACGGTTGTCTGTCGTTGCAGGTGGTGGTCTGAAGACGATGCTGGATGCCATGGAAGTCCCAAGCCACGCTAGGCATCTCCTCCTGCAGCTGAACACGCAGCGAACCAAGGGCTTTCTTTGTGACGTCATTATCGTGGTGCAGAACGCCTTATTCCGAGCGCACAAGAACATTCTAGCTGCCAGCAGCCTCTACCTTAAATCCCTGGTTGTCCATGACAACCTGATCAACCTGGACCATGAAATGGTGAGTCCAGGAGTCTTCCGGGTGATATTAGATTACATATACACCGGGCGGCTGAGCGAAGTAGACGCCGCGTCTCCCTCAGAGCCCGGCATCGGCGCCGTGCTGGCGGCCGCAAGCTACCTGCAGCTGCTGGACCTGGTGGCCCTGTGTAAGAAAAAGCTGAGGAACGGGAAGTACCACTCGCGCCCCACCCCTGGATTTTTACCGTACAGTAAGAACGGGGGAGGGGGCCGGTTTCGCATGTCCACCCCTGTCATCCAGCCGTGCTTTCCAGGGGCTGTCGTGAGCGGCCATACCCCGCGTCCACCGCTGGAGGACCTACCGACACACACTCTGCCTCCTCACACTGGGGAGCTTTACGCACCCATTCCCTCTCAGGGTTCCCAGGGGTACCCCAGCACACAACCAGGTCTTCCACCCCAGCCTGGACTCTGCCTCCCACCTCTGGATAGGAACTGCTCCCCTCTCTATGGCCTGGACCTTTCAAAGAAGAGCCCCAGCTCGCAGTCCCAACACACCCCCTCCCATTCGCATCCACACAACCCAGAAGATGAACGCGGAGGGGCGGAGCCGAGTGGCCGTTCCAGCACGCCGCTGGTCGCTAACCACTCGGACAAGATGGAAACCGGTGGCCACCACAGTCCTCTGACTCCCAACCCGTTCTCCCACTTCAACCAACCACTGGGACCCCACCTCCCACACCTTAAGCGTTCTGGCCACCAGAGCCTTGCTGAGCCCTACCCCTGCCCTCCAAGTCCAGACACCCCAGGGGACACCGTGGAACGGGGGAGAGACAGAGGAAGCATCTACCACTGGGTGAAGAACGAACCTTTGTCCTACACCCCAGAGGATGAGGAAGACGATGAAGAAGAGGAGGACGGTGGGGGGATGGGGGAGAGGGATAAGGAGGCCCACCACCAGCATCTCAACAACCACAAAAGCAACGACGTGGGGTACAGAAGTGTGGACTGCGACGGCGAGGACGAGAAAAGTGGCTCGGGCAGCGAAGACACGGGCAGCAGCGAAGGCCGCCCTTCTCCTCCGGGTCCCCTGGAGAGGTTCCACATGCCCTACGGCCCCGAGAGCTTCGGTGACAACCTGTACGTGTGCATCCCCTGTGACAAGGGCTTCCCAAGTTCTGAGCAGCTCAACGCCCACGTGGAGACCCACACCGAGGAGGACCTCTACAACAACTCCGAGCTGGGCAACGGCAACGGCAAGAGTAACAGCACCAGCAACACCAACGGGCCCTCCAGCTTAAACAGCAACAGCAGCTGCCTGTCCTACCTGGACAGCAAGTCCGGCCAGAACCTTCCATCGGTGGGCATGGGCGAGATCATCAGACCATACCGCTGTTCGTCCTGCGACAAGTCCTACAAGGACCCGGCCACCCTGCGGCAGCACGAGAAGACGCACTGGCTGACGCGGCCGTACCCGTGCAGCATCTGCGGCAAGAAGTTCACCCAGCGCGGCACCATGACCCGCCACATGCGCAGCCACCTGGGCCTGAAGCCCTTCGCCTGCGACGCGTGTGGCATGCGCTTCACCCGCCAGTACCGCCTCACCGAGCACATGCGCATACACTCGGGCGAGAAGCCGTACGAGTGCCAGGTCTGCGGGGGCAAGTTCGCCCAGCAGCGCAACCTCATCAGCCACATGAAGATGCACAGCACCGGCGGCGGGCTGACCGCCGATGGGAAGCTCAAGATGGACCTGCCCGAGGGCATCTACCCGCTGACCAAGTACGCGGCCGAACACCTCGGACTGAAGCAGGAAAAGGCCTCGGAGCTGCTGGCCCAGGCCTCTCAGCACCTGCTGGCCGACGGCAAGGCCCTGGAGAGCCTGTACCCGCTGTCCAAACTGGCCGCGGAGCATCTGGGCTTCACCCACGTCAAGATGGACGACCTGAGCCCGCCGCTGCACGCCACCGCGCCCCCCATTTCGGGAGAGTCCCGCACCATCGACCGCTACTCCCCCAGCTAGAGAGGAGCGCCGACCGGCCCGCCAAATGTAGGTCTCTGACAGGTCTCGAGTGGCACGACAGTGACAGCTTCTTGTAACCCCGCCCACAGTATTTCAACCCAGTCCACCTCAAATCCATCTGAACCTCAAAAGCCAAAAAAAAAAAAAATGCACAACCAGTATTGACTCCTACAAGTGCCTTAATTGCAGATTTTGCATTTCACGCATTAAAAAAAAAAAAAAAAAATTCCTTCCAAAATAAGGACGACTGTTATTTATATACATGGGCACACTCAGTAACAGTGAAGTATTTATACAAAGAAAAAAACTGCTTTAAAAAAAAAAAAAAAACCCACCGAGCCTGACATAATTATAGCCAAAGAGAGATCTTGTTCTTTTAATTTATTTTTCTTCTCTTTTTTTTTTGTTTTTTTCGTATGTAAAGAAAAGCCAAAGAGAAATTGTTCAATGTTACACAAAGTGTTGCAATCTTACCCTAAACCTGTGTACTTAGTGTTGTTAGTGTATATAAACTGAGGAAGAAAGCACATATGAACACGATTCAGGGCTCCTGTCCAAGACTGAGAGGGAATTTGGACAAAAGAAAAAGCCAAATCGTTTGGGATTTTACAGAAATTGGAAGACCGCTTTTTTTTTTTTTTTTTTTTGTTATTTAAGAGCCTCTGGAGTGCCGCAGTTCTCCTGCGCACCATTTTCCAGCTTTTGCCCGGCTTCGCAAGGCACAAAAGGGAACGGCAAACAGAAGAAAGTGTTTGTTCCAACATTTAGGTAACGTGATCTAAGCTTTGTTTTCTGCATTCATTACACAACCCTCTCCCCAACAGTTATGGAAAAAACCCTCACAAGAGTAGCATAAGTATTTTTATCACGAGGTTCATAGTCAACTGAACCCTAAAACAAACCCTAAAAAAAAAGTATATATAATTAAACTATAATAATTAAACTATAAATTAGTTTAATTATTATATATTTTTTTTACTCTGAACCAAGTTCCTTTAAATTGTTTTTTGAGAAAGGAGTACAACCCTGTGATGTCACTTCTGGAACTTCATTGTGCACAGCCTGCCCATGACATGCTAATCCATGTTCATGAATTTCACTCCATCTGGTGGGTTCGACTGAGCTCGGGCGTCGCCTCTGACATTGGGTAATATTTACAATGGAGGGCTGACTGTGGCCTTGTGACATGCCTCTGGGGAGCCTATTTACTCCATCCGCTAATCCAGGTTCAGACTCGATCAATTCCAGCCGGTGCCGACGAGATTGAAATCTGGTAAAAGTGTTCACGTTGCCGGGGAGAAGCTGACAGGTATTAGAAAAAGTAAAAAAAATAATAAAAAACTCCCCAATAGCCCATTAAAACTGTAAATCAGGCCGCGCCTCTCCTCTTCTTACTAGGCGAACGTACAGAGCGATAACCCCCGCCACCCCTCAGGCATGTACTTGAGCCGCTAATGTGACAGCCATCTGACCTGGAGGAGACCCCCCCCCCTCCAGCTGCTCTGGCCGGCCCAATCCCTGTGAAATCCCGGACGGCTGCGGGGATTTCACGCCTGCCGATCCGCCGCTCCCGCTGCCCTTCTGACCGGCCGCTGCGGTGAAAATGGCGTACCAGAGCCGCACGCGCCGCTGTGCCATGCACAAAGTACAGCTTGGAGCTCATTTCCCCCCCCCCCCCCCCACTGTCTGTCTCGTCACGTTCGGCCTGGCCCCACGACCCTCGTGTCTCCACGTTACGACATTTATTGTGACCATATTTCATATGTTTACTGCCTTTGAAGACTTACAGCACAAACACTTTAACTATTCCAAAGAGGATTCTGGCTTTTTCTTTTGCCGTCCAGACAAGAGACTTCTATTGACCACTAGTGACAATCGCAACCTCAGTAGGTGAATGTGAAGACCAAAGCCACGAATGCACTGTGACCGGACGAATCTTCCAGCCTCTGAGAAGCGGCAACCAAAGTGTGGAAGGCAGCCACGTTAAACCGCCTTGCCGGGAGCTTGGGGGCTTGGTCCTGTAGCACGCTAGCATATCAAGGTGTTTTCTGACGTGATCGACATTTTTTTTTTTTTTTTTAAGAGTCCAAAGCAAAGCGTGACTGGTGTGAACCTCAGGACTGATCCCTTCAGCATGGGGACGCAACGTTTCAATGACATACGTTACCACACACACACACACACACACACACACACACACAGAAAGATGTACAGTAGGCCCACACAAACACACTGCCTCTTCAGAGAGGACACCTTTCTTGTTGAAACCTGTGGTTATTTCAAGATTATGACAAATTGTCTGTTTCCTTTTTGACTGAGCAATGAAAATATGTGATACTGTTATTATTTTATTTTTCTATTAATGCAAAATGCAAATTTTCCTTCCTCTTTTTGTTAACTTTCCTTGAAAAGGACTTACTTTTTGGCATTGCAATAGCGTGGCGATTAGTTCATCTCAACAATCATAAAAAAAAAAACGAGTTAACCCATCCATGATTTGATTTCATTTCACTTCACACACATCTTCTGTACCCCCGAGAAAGCGCTAAACGGGCAGAGGTCGGACAAGATTGACCTTCTTTGATTTGAGAGGGGCTCTAAAACCGACTCAGAAATGAAACAGATTAAGTTCAGAGTGAGGCTACACACACACACACCCCTCCTGCTTGTTTAGAACAGCCGCTGTTCCTGAATTTCCCAACACTCTGAAGTTCACAGCTGGATTTGGGCTTTTTCCCCCCCGCAGTTCATTTAGAAGAGCTGTCTGGGTGCAAGTGGTTTTGTAATTTTTTTATTTTTTTCATATCAGAAAGAAACCAGAGCTTATACGGAGTTCAAACACACTGAACAGTATTACAAGTATCATAACAAAGCGGGCCGGCGACCGCAGGCGTTATTAAAGCGCATTTGTAAAGGCGAGCGGCCGTCTCCGTTTAAAGTGGATTTCAATGGTGGGAAAAGAAATCTCTCCGCTCCCGTGCTCTATCATTCATGAAGCAGCTCTCATTGAAAACCTATCTAGGCCCTTTTCCCCCCTGGCTGCCAGAGAGAAACGGAGGGAGGAAAAAAAAAAAAAAAAAAGAATCTTTCCACCGCTGCCCCGCGAAAGCGATACGAGCGTCGGCGGGAGAGAGAGAGAGAGAGAGAGAGCCCACGGCCTGGGCCGGTTTTTTTCAGCCAGTGCGAGGCTCAACACTGGGCCTGTGTGTGTGTGTGTGTGTGTCTCCTACAGCCTGCTTGCGTTCGGCGGCGTGGGTTTCTCGGTGTCTTCGGGAGCAGAAGCGCCGGTGTAAAATTTTGGAGGCGGCGGGAAGTGAACTCTTGGCTCAGTAGCAGCAGTGAGCAGGATGTGTGGTGTGTTTCTGCTCAAAGCCAGATAGGGAGATGGAGATAGCGAGAGAGAGGTAGATAGCCAGCGAGCGGAGACTCGGCAGCTTTCCGAGGGCCGACACCAGCCATTGTCTGACTGTGGAAGAGAGTAGTGTAACTTTTACACCTTTACACCCGTTCAGGAAAAAAAAAATTCAATGCTGTCCCCTTTTCTTATTCAGACTTTGCCCTTTTCCTCCATTTTTAGCAGGATGGAAAAAAGTTGGGCCCGATTGGGCCAAGTGAAGGAGTTCGAAACGGCTGCGATTCAGGTGTACAGAATACAGAGGTCATTTTTAGTCACATTTATGTGTCGATCTGTTCATCTGCTTTAGTGTCGGGGCACGTTTGGGAAGTGTCAGCGCTGTGCCCCTGTGAAAACGCGAAGGCAATCGCTTTAACGTCGCTAATCTTGGCAATCTGATCTCTCCGCATCAGAGGTGCCAAAAAAACGTATAAAAGTGCCTTATCCGCCATCAGACCGCATTAAACACACGATTCCGGCAGCAGAATATTGCGGCCCGTGCAAGACTTGTGCCGTTAATGAGTCGGTAATGAGAGCTGTAATTTGTTCCAATCCCTCAGATTGAGGGAGGGCTTCGTGCAGGAGCTCATAGGCACCTGACCACCTCTCTATCTGCCTCTCCCACAAGTCAGAGCGGGACCGAGCGGAGGGGGGAGCGCCGACACCTCCAAGAGTCCTTATCACTTCCAGCTGTTTCACATTTCCTCATAAAAACTCTGCCTTTCTCCACAAATCGGGATTTTTTTTTTTCTTTTACTCACTTCACGACTCACTCCACTCCCTGGAATGACCCTCTTGGTTTTCACCACTCCCTCGGCTCCTCTCCCCTTCTCCCATTGTTCCTCCCACTTTTCATTTTTTTCCTTCTTTTGTGGATCTCTGTTTCCTCACAGGACTGCCCCCCAACCTCCGCCCTCCGCCCTCTCGCTTGACCCTCAACACACCGGCCCACACCCCCCCGCCCACGATGAAGTCTCCTCCAGCTGTTTTTCATGCTGCAGAGGACAGTTGTCTAAATGTTTATGCGAATAACTACTCTCTTTTCTTTACACCCCGATCGGTTTTCTATCGCTGGCACATGAGCGGCGAGAGGAGGGGGATGAAACACACAGGGGACCGTGTCATTGTCTTAAACCTTAACAATTACAACCCATTATTAAAGCGACTTCTCTTCCCTTTTAATTAAGCACGGAAATGAGTGATTAGTGTAAAAGAAACAAAGGGAAATGAGTCCGAAAGATGCCAGTTCATGTAAAC
This sequence comes from Denticeps clupeoides, assembly GCF_900700375.1. Lineage (NCBI taxonomy): Eukaryota > Metazoa > Chordata > Actinopteri > Clupeiformes > Denticipitidae > Denticeps > Denticeps clupeoides. The sequence continues at coordinate 13,064,856 of NC_041725.1, forward strand.
ATGTGTCTTCTCCTCCGGTGGTGGGAAACTCCAATATATTTAACATGATGGACTGTAAAACGAAAAGCTGGAATCTGATTGGTTGTTTCAATCAATATTAACGCGTTATGTTAATATTGAGTTGTTTGTATGGAAATGGTGTGTTGCTGTTAGAATTGCAATAAGCCGCCTGTGCGTCAGAGACCTTTAAGAAAGATTTATTACCAGACAAATGCATTTCACCCCAAAAGCGGTTTACGTCCGTATGTACAAATTGACCAATAAAGCTCAGCGCCCGTCTCCATCGGTAACCCGACCCGCTGTTAGACGCGTCCCTGAGTGGCACCGCACTCCCGACACGCATCCTCAGGTCCATTTGGCGAGGGCCGTGCCCTGAGCGCGCGTATTGTCTTACCAGCCCCTCAAATTATCACCCCATCTCGCCATGACAGGAACGGGCCGTCTTTGTGCGCGCGAGGGGGAGTCTGCGGCCGCCGCATGTCTTCTGCAGGGTGTTTGGCTTGGACGAGGGCTGCGCGCGATGAACAGGCCAGATAGAGCTAATGGGCCGCGGACAGAGGGACAGATACAGGCGCGCTGCTGTCCGCGAGCCGCACTGTTTTGACTGCAGCCATTGCGCCTTTATTCCGCGTCGACAATTTACGGTACTACTTAGACGGGTTCGCTTACGTCCCTGGCAGAGGAGGGGAAAACAAACATGCAAACAGAGGAGCGAGAGTGCGATTTTAATCTCAGCAGTGATAGTCACGGACGAATTCACACACACACACACACACACACACACACACTAGCAGCAGGCCCACAGCACACACACCAGCACAGCTGGATGGCAGACAGCCCCGTCACCGCTCCCCGATCCAGATTAGGTCAGATTTAATTAGGCTGCCCCGTTCCTTTTGGAGTGTCGCTTCTCGTTTGAAAAGCCATTACTAAAGGCCTGGACCAAAAACTAGCGCTGAGAGGCCTGCTAGAACATCACCGAGCTTGCCCGAGGGTACGTGCGCACAGACGAGACCTTGACATTCACCAGAATTGTGCAAATTTAAGCAATCCTCTAAATATGCAGCACACTGTTATTTCACTTGTTTTGATTATAGTTTCTTTTCTACTTATTTTGCCATTTAACACACACCTAAACAAGTGCTTTATTGAGACATAAAAACATAGATACCAAAAATGCAATAACAAAATCAAACAGTATTTTTCTACATTACTTTTGTCAATATTTGTTTTCTGTTTTTTTTAATTGCTTTTAGTGAAATGAATGTATTTATTGCATGTCAAATGTTTTATAAGAATTTTTTGTAAAAAAAAAAATTCTGTTGTGGATTATTAAAAATGATTCATTTAATTTCTATGTCTTTATGAATAATGTGGATTTGGCTTTTGTTTTAAAAGCCATTGTGAATGTCATGTTTTTCATCTGTATCTACATTTTTAAATCAACTTGGCAATAAAAAAAAAAGAATTGCATAATGTTTTCACACGTATGAGGTTGTGCATTTTCATTGTCATTAACCATTTCATTATTATTATTAGTACTGACAATATTACAAGCAGCATTTCATATGCTCTGTGCAAAACAATCCAGAACCCAGTAGTATTATCTTGATCTGATGTTCTGATATACAGCCAAGCGCTGTGTTTCACCAAGTCACCTCAATCACACTGAAGATGTACAACACGGCCCACAGAATTTCAGAGACCTGGCACAAGTACACACTCTTAACTCAAGTAAATTAAATTGAGTAAAAAAAAAAAACTGAATCTGTACAGGCTCTGAAGTATACTATAAAAGTAAAAATAAAACCCAAACATTTAGCCCAATGAAGGAAAAAACTATTGCATTGATACAACTCTAAAGGAATAGAAACTTAATTTAATGCACTATGTGGAGCGCAAGATGAGATGAAAGCCATCACACAGAAACTGTTGTGCGTTTCCTCTCAGTTTACACTATCCTATCACGTGTGATGTGCAAAGATGGATAGACCAATGGGACTGGCTTTTCCATATCTGTTTTTAATTGTTGATGTTTGGGAGACACACTGCGATGCGAAAAACTAAAAAAAAAAACAGCCCAATAATAGATAACAGCACTCAGATTACCTCAAAAAATATATTCAAGCAAACTAAAGATACCCGAAAGTACAATAACACAGTCAGCCTGAACACATGCGTTTAGACAGAATCACACAGTATGTGTTGACTAACTGTTCCAGAACTCGGCAGAGGTCGTGTAAATATTCATGAAAATGTAGGTGTAGTCACTTCCAGAACGCTGCCACGTGTTCTTAATTGAAATCATTTACATAAAACAACACTTTTTTTCAGCCGATAATGAGGTCATAAATCTTATGACTACAAGTAGGGGCAGACTCCAGGAGAGCTTCCATGCGGCACAAGAATGTGCTGTGTGTCAGCCGAGGAAAGAAAAAGAAAAAGTAAGAACCAGGCCTCCCCGCTCATTCTATTCCAACAGATGAACGCACTTTCAGCGAGGCCACTGTGCCCTCTGTTTCCCTCACACTCTCAATGGGGTCCATCTCCGTCACCAGTGACAGTGATTCCACTGGCCGCCACGGACTCGTGAATCAAATGCCAAAGGTCCCAGGCCCAGGTCTCGGGTATCAGACAGCAAGGGGTGCCCTGACCAAGCTGGATAATGTCAAGGGGCATGAGTCTCAAACCGCCCCAAACCTAAATGTTGCATAATTTGCACATCTCCCCTGGGCACTGATATGGGACCACAATGACAAAGGCCACCATTTTATGTTATATCTCGGCCTCAGTTTATAAGAGTGTATATGATTAGATGCTGATAGAGGTTGGGTACTGGACACCGCCAGGCACCTCGCAGGAATGAAGTGTAGATGGATGGGGTGCAGCTGGAGAAGGGCAAGGGTGTGTTCTGAGCCAGTCTGTGCCAGGAGAACGGATACCCTCAGCCCTGCCAGCTCAGCATGTACCACAGCGATGTGGCATGTCTAAGCAGGAGATCGGAATGCTCACATCTTCTCTTTAGGACTGGCACTGTCCACTCTGGCTCCTCATGGGCCGTCTGATCCCTGCATCTGCGGGCTTTTCACTCGTTCTCCCACCAGCAGGAACCAGAGGTGGATGCAGATGGAATGGAAAACAGCTGGAGCCAGGACTCTGAGAACACATCATGCCCAAGCCTGACATGAACTCTCCGCAATGCTTCCAGCAACGTCCGCTGTGTGCAGTCCTCTGTAAAGTGTTCATTTCCATCCCTGCCGAGGGACAGGGAGAAACTGGATTTTTGCGAATCCTGCACAGTCTGCCTCTCGTAAGTTATGGCCTTTCCCCCCTTTGCCAACTTGAAAGAGGCCGGGATGTCTTGCACGGGAACATTCTGGCCAAAGCGATTAGGCTGGAGGTGAAAGATGAGGAGCGAAATGAGGAAGTGGACAGGAGTGGAGATCAGCTGGTGAGCTCGCCAGCTGTAGGAACAAATATTCAAGATGGTGAGAGGGACCAGGGTTGCAATGCAAAAAAAAAAAAAAACACTCAAATGGCTGCAGCCCACAGCTTGTGATGTCTTGTTCAAACTGCACAAATTTGATTTCCCGATTTCTGAGGTAGCCGACGATTGGCAACGAAAGTACTTACAGGTTGATGGGTGATGGACAACTGCAGACACTTCGCGGGTTGCTGACAACCTGCAGCCAATGAGAGCGCAGGAAACAGGATGATGAATATGGGCTCTCTCTCTTTGCCAACACATTTCTGGTCACTACTAGTAGAGTTTTATTTTTATCTGACTTTTTGCGGAACTGATCATTGCAAAAACAATGTTGCTCTTGTTTTGGTCATGTGTGAATTTTTTTGAAACTGAGAAGATTGCATCATTTCCTGTGTCATTACTTTTGTATGCCCACAAGACCATTCTGTAATGTGTGACCACATGAGTCGTGTTCTATGAACCCTTATGTCCGAATCAGAAAGCTGTAGGGTAAACCATTTTGAACTGAAGGTGTGTGGTAAACCATTCTGAACTGGTGTGACATGTAACATGTACCATACATTTACCGATGTGGTAGTAGCCTAGTTGGTAACACCCTCGCCTATGAACCAGAAGAGCCAGGTTCAAACCCCGCTTACGACCATTGTGTCCCTGAGCAAGTGTGTTACCCACTAGGCCACTACCACCCGTTAAGTAGTGTGTGAAGAAAGCACGAGATGTCTCATCCTGCCATGGCGAAGGCTGCATGCGGGCATTTGTCACATGGAACCACCCATCCTGTCACAGAGGTGGCACACCCGTCATTTTCACACCTCCAACACAAACAAGCACTCTGCAGGCCGACTGACAGCACCGCGTGGCGTAGACTCCGGCTCGGTAAATAGCGGAGAGAGCAAGTCCAGGCTGATCATAGCGCCCCGGGTAGAGAGGAGCCAGGGGGATGCCCTGGATGTATGGGTAAGAGAGGGGGAGCGGTGATGTGGTGTGTGAAAAAAAAAAAAAAAAAAAAAATGGAGTGACAAGATCGCTATCAGCACACAAACGAACCAAAGGCCTCACATGGCTGAAGGGGAAGCCGAGCGATCTGCGCACTAATGAGCTGGCTAAGTGTGTGTCGTACAGTCGTCTCACGCTCGGCACGCCGATCCAACAGAAGCAGGGACGCGAGCCAGAGACGGTGGGAGCATCGGCCGGCCCAGCCTGGACAGGCACCGGCACCGGCGGTGGTGTTTTTTTAGCGACCAGGAGCTGGACTCCGGACGGAAAGCCAATGAGGCGGCACAGGGGTGCGGCAGGGTGGGTTTAGCGCTGGGGTAGCCGGGTGTCCCGTTTCTCTCGGCCGTGTGGGATTACAGTCTTCCCAGCCCGAGAGAGACTCCCACATTAGCATCCTGAGACTTGAGAAGTGCCATCCATTACTGATCTATCGCTTTCGCTTGTGGCGAGGAGGTGTTGCCGAGCGTGTGAATAGCAGGCCGAGGGTGTTGTTGTTTCTCAGGCGTCCTCACAACTGCCAGTAGGTCTGCTGTGTGTGTGTGTGTGTGTGTGTGTGTTAGGGAAAGAGAGAGGGAGATTTATGTTATCTCTAATAGAATGAGGCGTGTTGAAAAACTTAAAAAAAAAAAAAAAAAAAACCTTTGCAGTTTCTGCAGCTTTTTTGAGGCGTTGCTGAGCACTTTCCCAGCAGCTCAACGCGTACAGAGAGCCTGCAGAGCACCAGGAATGTTCTCATTGCAGGGGCGCCGGGGCGTATGGAGCATGCATTTATGTATTAGAGTAAAGCTGTGCATGTGTGTGTGTGTATATATATATATATATATATATATATATACGTGTGTGTGTGTGTGTGTGTGTTTAAGTGTCTGAGGGAGAGAGGAAGGAGAAGAAGAAGTGTGTGTCATCCTCCAGTAGATTAGTGCCCCATTAGTAAAAGTAACTGCTCTGTGTTTGGGGGAACTGTAAACACATTAAGTGTGACAGTCAGGGGTTCAACCAGTCCTCTACCCTCACATCCCCGGCACTGTGATAACACTGGATACAGAACAACTGTGTGTGTGTAAGTGCCTGTATTTACGAGCGACTGCATTGATGAGTTTACGTGTTCATGCGCATGAACGTCTGAATTTATGAGTGTGTATATAAGATTTGCGGGTGTATGACTGGGTGTATTTATGAGTGGATGTGTGGCTGTAGGGTTCTTGAGCTTGATGAACAGCAGGAACCGAGCTGGCAGCTGTGTGGTGGTTGTGGCAGCTATGCTGGAACAGGGTGATGGGTCACGAAAATGAGCGCGGGCCACCAACTTCTATCCCAGCATGCACTGCTTGCACTGCCTTATGCCCTAACTTATTCAGCCCCCCAGCACCTCACCTCACTTCCTGTGCCAGCCACAGCATGTTGAGAAGATGCCGAAAGTCACTCTCTTCCTCCCTCCCTCTGGGCACAGAGAGAGTCTCTCGTTCCCAGGATCACATGTCCCTTTGTTGATTTGCACAGCGTAAAAAAGAAAGAAACTAAGAGAGAAAGCAGAGAATCAGCACATTCATGCAGTTATGCAGAAGGAACTAAAACCCTGTCAACGATGATGAGACGACGGCTCAATTTCTTCTGTGTGAGAAAAGAGAGAGGGGTGGGGGGGGGGGGTGGGGGGTCAAAGAGACATCACAGATTCTGTATAAGAGTCAGATGAACTTTCTGTTTTCGTCATGTTCTCATGTTGTTCATCCAAACCCAGTTTATGCCCCTGAGCTTGACTTTCAAACAAATGTATCTTTAGAACTGTGTTCAGACGATTGATATTGCCATATATCTTTATTAAACTCATATCTTATTCTGGCATAGGTGCAAACACCCTGATATTGTTTATGTGTTATTATTTGGATGAATCATCTATCTATCTATCTATCTATCTATCTATCTATCTATCTATCTATCTATCTATCTATCTATCTATCTATCTATCTATCTATCTATCTATCTATCTATCTATCTATCTATCTATCTATCTATCTATCTATCTATCGTATCTATCTACCTACATCTACTACCTACCTACTATCCTACCTACCTACCTATCTATCTATCTATCTACCTATCTATCTATCTATCTATCTATCTATCTATCTATCTATCTATCTATCTATCTATCTATCTATCTATCTATCTATCTATCTATCTATCTATCTATCATTTTGTAAGATGTAGATGACTAGTCACCAACAGGCCGCAGACCAATAGTCCAAATAATCCCTGCATTGTCCCAGGGCCTCCTACTGCCTCTCCAGAAACTTTCCCATACGCAGATATTAAGGGTACAGCAGACTGGTGTGAACATCCCTGTGTGGCGTCTGTGTGTGTGTGTGTCTTGTGCATCTCCAGCTTCTCTGCCCCGGTTTACTGGCAGCAGCCCCACTATCTGTGCAAAAAGTCACGTCGCGAAGAGAGAGAGAGAGGAACAGAGATGGGGAGGTCGAGGGGGGCGGGACAGGAGGGCGAGGAAGGGGAGGGTGTTAGGGGGCACATGAAGCAGGACACAGGAAGTGGAGAAAGATGAAGAGAGCGAGGAGACAATGAGATGCACAAGGGTGCTGAAGTGGAGCAGGGGGAGGATGGGGGCCGAAAGAAAAAATAAAAACGCGAAGGAGGAAAAGCAAGCAGAGAGGATTAGAGCGCGAGACGAGAGGGGTGGAGGAGGAATGTGGGAAGAGATGGAGTGGGCCTGGAGAGCGAGAGGAGGGCGTGTGCATCTGGCACTGAGACGGAGGGAGATAGCGTGGGTCACGCCGGCCGGACGTGTGTGTTTGTGTTTGACTGAAGAGGGATGTGAACACACAGAGACCCCTCTCTGGCCCAGCTATACCACTGGATCCCGGCCATGCCGAGATGGACGCGGACACACACATCGCTGACGCTCGCGCCACCCACCCACTCACACAAAAATTGGGCGCACAGAAATAGCCAAATTTTTATACACGGACATGAACGCGAGCGGAGGCCATTCGCTGAATATTTTTGCATTTATAAAGCTGGAGATGTGGAAGATCGGCCACTAAAAGGCCGGCGTTCACCAGCATGGCCTCGAAAAAAAAGCCCAGGGGTGAATGATAGCAGCTGTGTGTGTGTGTGTGTGTGTGTGTGTGTGCATTTTTCTTCCCCTTTTTATTCTGGGAAGACGCAGGAAGATGACATTGCACGAGGTTACGGACGTGTCCCAAAACAGGATGAGCCCAGATCGGGTTGAGCGCGGCTATCTGCGCCGAAGTGCCCTCTGCGTGGCACCAGGAAAACGCTGCTGTGCTCGTCCAGCCGCTGTTAGTCACAGCATCAGCTGCCCAGAGATTAGGCTCTCTAAAAGTTCCAGTAAACAAACTCGTTTTTAATAGGATTCGAGAACGCCGGAGAGAATGTAAACGTGCCCCGAAACAGTCTCCCCTCCCCAATATCCGCTCCCAGATGTCCAGGTCCCCACGCACATATAAACACACACACACACACACACACACACATAGTCTCAATCTCTGTGGTACTTTTCTGCCCCCTTCAATGTCCATGTCACCACCAGTGCCAAGCATTCCTCCACAGCGAGAGTCACTTCCTGCTCCACGCAGCAGTACGGAGTGGCCCCTGTGGCCGCAGCGCCACGGCCCGACTAATGCTCCGCTCTTCCTTATTGTACTCCAGGGGACCTTCTGGCCCGTTTGGACACAAGGAAGGAGGGGGAGAGAAGGGGTCCATCAGAGGACAGGAGAGGAGATTGGGGTGAAGGACATGGCTTGACTGGCCAACCGCTGGGTTTGAAAGAATGGGCCGCCTAGGGGTACATAGATAGGACGGGTGTGGCTTTTATCAGGAAGCTCTGGTGTATACACACCGGCACGCGCCGTACCTCTATGAGAATAATCCGGAACGTTGGAGGTCACAGGCACACTGACGGAAGGTTTAGCAGCCAGACTGGTAGCTGGTTGTCTGGTCTAGATCCGTGCTGCGGTCCTGGTGGGAAGAATAGCATGTGTGTGTGTGTGTGTGTGTGTGTGTGCCTATGTGCTTATGTGTGTTTGCCTGTGGCGGTGCAGGGGTTAAGTGAATATGTACGGGGGCCGGAATGTCTTGGCCGCTTCCTGCGGGTTGCCCAGCCCTGACCTGCCGGCCCAAGACCCGCCGCGCACACACGTAGACAGCTGACCCTCGCTTCCTGTCAGACAGCGACACCCCCGTGGCTCCATGCGTACACACACACTCACAGAGACAATGTACCCGGCGACGTCACCGCTCCCCCAAGGACAGCACGAGCTCCAGGGCTTCGGGCCAGTTGGCTGCACCACACCCTAACATCACACACAGGTGCTTCTGGCAGCAGGTGCTTTATGGCCAGCATCTTTAAAACTTCACAAGAAGGTTCCAGGCCGGGGCTCCAGCCGGGGCGATGGCGGTCGTGCCGCTCCTCTTGGTGGCCCCTGGTTTTGTATGTTGCGTTTCAGTGGGTGCACTTGTTTTCGCAGAGCCGAAAACATCTGCGTAAGAGAGGAAGGTGTCAGGAAGCCGGACCAGAGTCCGCCACAACAATGAAGGTGCGCCAGGCTATTCTACTCTGCGTGGCTCTTTATTGCACTTTTCCTCTAGGCCCTTGCATGTGTGTGTGTGTGTTTGTTTTTTGTGCGTGGGCGTGTTGTGTGAGTCTGGTTTGTTCATCAGTGCTCCTGTAGCCCCCCCCCCCCCCCCCCCCCCCCCCCCCACCCCCCGGCAATGTCTCCATGCTTTGAGGTGTTGTGTACGTGTTGGGTGTTGTGTCTCGTGTCTTGCATGTGGCGGGACCCAAGACATTTCCCCTCACAGATTGAGGTCTGACGCCACATAGGTCATGTGATTCCCTTGTCACGTTGAAAGTGAGTGGGATGATGGGTAGGAGGGCTGGGTGATGCATATCCTAGGAATTTCAGGCAACAATCTGCAGGTGCTTTGAACAACGGCTGCCATTTGCACTGTTGACATATTGTGAAAATGTTTAATTTGGTTGGTAATGATGAAAACATTTCTCTTTTAAGTATTTTACAGTGAGCGGTTGCATCAGTAAAATATTTTATTTTGTGCGTGTTTTGGCACACTCGTGGGCAATTTCTGTCAGTTTCTGGCAACACAGCTCAGGTGACCGAATTGAGCCCCGCCCATTGCTCAATGCCCCGGCTCACCCAGTGCCGTGCTTCTCCGGCGTGTTTACGGACTTCGCATATTAACACTTGTGTTAAACAGCGAGGGGTGGCTCTCTGCAAAGGATTGCTGGGGCTCGCCATACTGAGCACAGTCAGCTTTAGGGGGGTGGGTGGGAGGAGGTACAATTACACCCTCTAAAGGAGAGGGCATGAAAACAGATTAATGCGACACGCTGTCCGACCCCCTATTCCCCAAACAGAATCCGGTTCCACAAAACGCTCGACGGTATTTTTCCCCTAAAAGGCAACGTTTCATCCTAAAAGCGCATTTCAGCACCCAGCTTGGGTTTAATTGACTTAAGCTGTTCTTAGGTAATAATGTCACATATTTATGAGACGTGGTTGGATATATTACCGCGGAGTGCAGACGTGGGTGAATATGTGCAGATAACGTGGTTAAATTATAAGGCACGAATCAGGCCACATCTAGAACAACACCGTCGAGGACGGGTGTAAATTTTACACCCCTGTTTAGAATGACGCCGGGTCCTCTGCGCCGTCTCACTGCATAATTAAAACCAAATGCACGTGTGTGCGTATGCATGCATGTGGGTATGCGTACATCTGTGTGTGAATGCCTGTGTGTGTTCTTCTTCTCCCTCCATCCCTAATCAGACTGCCCCCAGGAGTACAGTGTAAGAGGGGCCTGAGGCCTAAGGTCCAAGGCTGTTCATAAATCAGAGATGGTCCTCAGAGAGCGCTGGACTGGCAGAGCCGGGCCTGTTGATGGGATGGCAGGCTGGCAGATCATGTTCTGCTAAAAAAGCAACAAACCGTGCGCCGTGCGCAAGAAAGGATTCGAACCTTCTAATGAAAACTTTTGTTTCACTGGCCTTTGTTCTTTATCACTCTAGCATGCCTCACTTGACATTTTGGCATCTTTCTCTGTATTTTCGACTGGTCCATCCATCCCACCCTTCCTCTCCGCCTCTTTTTCTCCCTTTTGCTCCATCCCTCTCCAGAGCCCTTCTCCATTTCAGGCCCTCAGCCCTCGTAGGACGCAGCCTCTCCCACTCTCCAACATCTGGTCAGACAGCTGGACCTGGATGGGGTTCAGGCAGGGGGTGGGGGTAGAGGAAGGGGGAGCTATCCATTGCAAAGCCCAGGGCACCGTAAAAAAAAAAAAATTGGGGCGAACTTTGTTGGGAAAAAAATGAGAAGGAAAAGGGAACAAAAATATTAAACCAAATATCTCCAGTCTCTCTCAGTCTATCTATCAAAGTGTCTCCCTGCTCACTATTAAACTCTATTAAAGAGCGGAGAAGGAGGAAGGGGTCAAGGATCGGTGCAGAAACAGGGGAGGAACATGAGAGTGGTATGGGGCAACCATTCCAATATCCTATTTCCACATTTTAAATGCATTAATCAATCCAAACCAAGGGCTGCTTACAGGCCGAGTGGGAAGGAAAATCGAAGAGAGGGAGTGGGAAAGAAAAATATTGAAAAGTAATGTTAGGCTAAAGCAACAATCTCCTCACTCCGGCCACAATTCAGTCGCTCTCTCTCTCTCTCTCATTTCCTTTGTATCACTCCCTCGGTGATTGGTGGGCTACCCAGGCTTTCATCCTGCTAGCCTGGCTTCAGTGTGACCCCAATAAACCATTGTTTTAATTCAGCTGCTGAGAAGGCTGCTGTAGAGTGATGTGTGAGAAATATCTGAAGCAGTGATAGAAGTCTAGTGGTAAACATGCTAGTACAAGAAGTGCCTTGGATGGTGCAGACCAATCATATCATGTCAACGAATGAACATCCCCTCGTCGGCTCTCATTCCCTCCAGATGACTTAAGTCTTTAGAAACAAAGAACCAAGACATAAGTCAGGTCCAAAAAAGCAGTGTTGGAGGTCTTTGTTGCTGTAAAAAAAAAGTGGTAAAACTAGTGTTGCAAAAATTTTAACACAAAACCTAACAAGCAAGAAACTTTAAAGTTTCAAACATTTTCAGAAAATGACTGTAGTCAACAGTTACTAGGCTGCGTGGCGACAAATGACCACGTCTACCCTTTTGTCTGGGTCCACTGCTTCTGTCTTTTTTTCTGTTCAGTCCTCTTGCACTAATCTGTGAGGTTGAAAAGCTAATAATCTCCAATGCCAACTGATGCTGACGTGCTGAATCTGCTGATGGTTTCTTTGGGTGACGGCCACTCCCATGGCGAATGGGTGGAGGTGACAGCTTCTGATAACCTGCTGCCAGCTTGGGGTGTCACTGTCATCTCACCACCACTGTGCCGCTGAGCAAGACACATTGCTCCAGGAAGTGGAAGTCACTTCGTTTAAGTGTCGGCTAATTGAATGTCTGCACGAAAGGCACCGCACAAGCATCATTTATTTTGCCAACACTTGGCGCTCAGGGGCTGTCACAACAGCCAGGCAACTAGTGGCCCGAGCTGGAAGGGGACCCCCCCCGAGAACAGCTGATTATGTATTATAATCAAACCCATAATACTGAGAGAGAGATTGTCTACAATCCACTGCAACTACTGCAAGCTGGCACAGAAGGAAACTGATCCAGTTATGTTCTTTTAATTCATCTTGGCACATGATAGTATGCCCATGAAAGTATCTTCCAGGTAGGCTACCACAAGTGAGAGTGAAGTGATAACACTGCAGCACAGCACACGGTGACACAAAGAAATATGTCCTCTGCTTTTAACCATCACCCTTGGTGAGCAGTGGGCAGCCATGACCTGTGCCCAGGGAGCAGTGTGTGGGGACGGTGCTTTGCTCAGTGGCACCTCGGTGGCACCTTGGCGACTCATGGTGTGAACCAGCAACCTTCCGATAACAGGGCCACATCCATACCTGCAAGGCAACTACTTGCATAACCACTGGCACTTATGCATAATGCATAATAAATGTCGTCAATTTGGGATCAGGTGGTGTCAGACCACCAATAATATTTGCAAATGAATGTCTCAAATAGCAGGCCCTGAAGCCAGTTGGGATCTCCAGGTCCATTCTGCCTGGGGCCCACACAGTGCCTTGAAAACATTCACCCCATTGAAAGGGAACCTATAATGTTGACGTCTCCAAGGTATTTACACATCCATGTTGTGACTGTAGGAAGACTGACTGACTGTCAGCTACTCATTTCACCGTCAGCCCACTCACCCCTCCCGTCCGTGGGTGCAGATCGCGACCTCTGGAGTTCAGACAAGGACAAAAGAGTTTCTCCTAGAAAGAACATTCCGAACATCGCGGAATGCACAGGAGGTTTGGATTTGACTGTGAATTTGCTATGAAGGGAGGGAAGGTAAAAAAAAAAAGACTTGTTACTGAAGCTCGGCTTCGCTCTCTGATTTGATGGCAGGTTTTGTTTCAGGGGTCAAAGAAAAAGAGCTGAATGAGAAAAAGGAGAGAGAGGGAGAGAAGGCTCAGCTGTATGCTAACAGAGAGGAGTTACAGGCCACTCTGAAGGCCAGAATAGGAAGTTCAAGAGGGGAAAAAGCCAGGAAGAGTTAGGGGTGTGTGAATGTGAGAGAGAAACAGAGAGGGAGAGTGTGTGTGTGTGTGTGTGTGTGTGTGTCTGTGGTGACAGGGGGGCTTGGGAAGGTGAACCCAAGCTCCTCACAGCACAGGAAGCCCCTGATTAACGCTAACGAGAACTGCAGGCAGTATTAATGCAGCCACACACCTCTCCTCCCACCCTCCTGCCATCTGCAGCCGGAGCTCTTGCTGCCAGACATCATAAACCCACTCTGAGCCCTGAGACACACACCAGAGCACCACGGAGAGAGGAGGAGGCTCTGCCACACGCACACACACACACACACACACACACACACATACACACATACATATGCAACAGATATGGGAACAAGTTAGGACATACAGTACTGCTCCTCACACATTTTGCAAAAAGGCAGTCATATTGTATGTGGATATATAATACCTATCCTCAATCAAACACACAGGCACGGGCATATTGTACATCACTTCTCACACACACACACACACACACACACACACACACACACACACACAAGTGGATATATATATTACCTCTCCATGCATACATGTATATAAATACAGGGAAAGAACACAAGCATGGACCTTCAGTACCTGACACATAAAATGAAGAACAAGGATTCACCATACGGCTCATACACACACGTGAAATAAGAAGAAAAACACTGAGGGATTTGCTTCATTTCCCAAAGCTTCTAGAACAAAGCTGTTCAGCCTGATTTGCATATGCAACAGCCCATCGAAGAGAGATCAAAGAGCAAAGGGAGAAAGAGAGAAAGAGTACAGGATGGAAAGAGAAGGTTTTGGGAGGAAGAAGTGGTCTGAATGCATGAGTACATAGACCCCCCCCCCCCCCCCCCCCCCCCCCACACACACACACACACACACACACTAACTGCTCTCACAGATGGACAGGCAGGGCGTTCTCACAATGAGACATGGATACCCTCTCACATTCTCTTCCCACCCACACACGCGCACACACATTAACATGTGTTTCACATTCAGAGCGTCCATGTGGAAACCAGCGGCCCACCTTTCACACACCCAACCCCGGCGCTCGCTGCTGTCCTGCTCTCTGCAAACACTCTCACACGGAGCGGCATCGGGGCTTTCAGCTGGAGCTTTTAAATCACCTTTATTAAAGCCAGTGTCCAGTCCCCCTTACTGAGGGCCTCTCTGTCCTGTTGATACGAAGCGAGGATTTCCCACATTTTCTCACGTTGAGCCATTTAGCGGTCAGTGATAACATTAAACACCATCATAATGGAGCTGGTATAAAGATGTGCAGGTGTAAGGTTGATCGAAATTGTCACTGTGCCACTGTGTCCTACAGTTAGAAGTTGAGGAATTGTTAGAAATATTTCGGAGAACCAAAAAAAAAAAAAAAGAACTGGGAGCTAATTTTATTCTTCAAATAACTCTATAGGTCATATTTTGCCTTTGCATAGGGGTTAATACCTTTACATGAGGTCTTGAATTGAAGTGCAGACAATCTATCTTGTAATTGAGTGGCTCCCCCCTTTATAATATTTGTGTAATAAAACTGAATTAAAGTCACTGTTCTGGATATCATAATGATAATAATAATAATTACTCATCATAAAAGGGCTCTGGGTTGGCAGTCCTTGGCAGTCCTTTCTTGTTTGCACATGTTTCTATATGGAAATGAAGAAGACATTCTTGATTTAACACTCCCCCTGGGAAAATATGGCCCAATATTCCTTAAGATCTCATTAAGATCTTGCGTCCTTGTGATCTCTCTCCCAAAATGTCCTTGACCGCTTTGGTAACTTCTCCAAGTCACCCTAAAACACATTTGTAGCTTCAGGGTGACTGTTCATGTAATCAGCGCATTCATTCAGCCAGACACCAGCAAGAGTAAATATATATCTAGAATCCCTCGGACGGCTCCATACAGACTCAGACTCTCTCAGATGCCTGTCCACCTCCCTTACACGCGCTTTACTGCAAACGCGTGCGCTAGACAGTGTGTGACAGAGAGAGATGGAGGAGGTCAGTGCTGCTGAATCATGGAGTCAGCCCTGCAGATGAAGGGCAGACAGCTGCTGAACCCAAGTGGAGATGGACGACTGCAAGGTGAAGGAGTGACAAACAGAAAGTGACAAAGGAGAGGTAGTGAGAAAACAGTAGAAGGCGTGGTCACGTGAGGACAGTTTATCCAGCTGGAAAACCGCGAGACCCAGACAGCGCTCTGATGTCACCACCCCCAACCCTCATAGTCCCTAACTTCCTGTCCCCTGAGCGGTGATGTCACAGGACAGCTGGGGTTGTCACGTCCTCTAAGACTGCCTCCCCCGAGCCCCTCTCTCATCCTCGCTTCAATCAGTCCTGTCCCGCCGAGACCGGGGGACAGTCAATGAGGCACGTACCCCTCACACACACACACACATACACACACACACACACACACACTGTTATCCTTCATCCATTCAAACTTGTGAGATCATTCACTTGCTAAAACAGACATATAAATGGTCCATTATTAGCCCCTTTTTTTTAGTATTTACTCTGCCTTTAAAAACCTTGCCTGTGATTTGCTCAACTTTAATACTGCGGTGAATTATGAAACTTGCCAAAAAAAGGGCACTTTGCAAATGGACTCTAATTGACAGCATCAACAGCATTGCTAAAAGGTAAAAAAAAAGACACATAACACTGTATGACTTTAAGGAATGGTTCAGTACTGTCTCAGTCACTGACTGCTCTGCTGTATTGAGGAAATGGATGACAGATATATTCCCTGACTGAACCCTACATTAAACTCTTTCAAGCGTGTAGGCAATACCGGCTAATGAAATATTAGTTAATTCTCTGGGGATACGAGCAGGGAAGCCTGTGGGGTGAGGAGGTTGGGTTGCTGGTGTACCGTTCATGATCTCTTTTCCTCTTTCCTGTATTCCAGGAAAAAACGATACAGAACACTGTATAACGTTCCTTGCAGGTTTCACAAAACATTCAGATTGTTCAAATCAGCATACAGCACGACCTCAGGCATATTACTACAAGCCAATCGCATTGCAAGATCAGATGCAACTGTTAAAGTGAAATGCAGTTAATTGATCACTGTTAAATGGGCAATGTGTAAGCTATAAAAAATATACAGTAGAGGCCAAAAGTTTGGACACACCTTCTCATTCAATGTCTTTTCTTTCTTTTCATGACCATTTACATTGGTAGATTCTCACTGAAGGCATCAAAACGATGAACACATGTGGTAGTAGAAAACAGTGGTAGTAGCCTAGTGGGTACCATTGTGTCCCTGAGCAAGACACTTAACCCTCCAGGGGGACTGTCCCTGTAACTACTGATTGTAAGTCCCTCTGGATAAGGGCATCTGATAAATGCTTTAAATGTAAATGTAAATGTGGAGTTATGTACTTAAAAAAAGTGGAGACCTGGCCTCCACAGTCACCGGACCTGAACCCAATCGAGATGGTTTGGGGTGAGCTGGACCGCAGAGTGAAGGCAAAGGGGCCAACAAGTGCTAAACACCTCTGGGAACTCCTTCAAGACTGTTGGAAAACCATTTCAGGTGACGACCTCTTGAAGCTCATCGAGAGAATGCCAAGAGTGTGCAAAGCAGTAATCAGAGCAAAGAAACTAGAATATAAAACATCATTTGTACATAACTCCACATGTGTTCATTCATAGTTTTGAAGCCTTAAAATCTACCAATGTAAATGGTCATGAAAATAAAGAAAACACATTGAATGAGAAGGTGTGTCTGAACTTTTGGCCTGTACTGTATATGTTTATTCACGTAATTGCAATCATCAAAAAAATTTGTGTTCGGCTGCAGTCAGTAATATTTATTGATGGGGAAATGAAGTGATTTTTACTGTGAAACACTGCAGCACAGGGAGCAGTGTGTGGGGACGGTACTTTGCTCATCGGCATCTCAGTGGTACAATGATGCTTCGGGATTCACACCTTCTGATTACGTCTGCTTTCTTACCCACTAGGGCCACTACAGAGTTACATAGGAGTCGATTTCATGCTATGCAGCCAGTAGCTGCCGTTTTAATACTACTGCATACTTTTTTTTTTCAAAACTTTTTAATAAAAATATTGATAATTTTTTATTCTTATGTAGAATAAAGTTGATTTTGTGTTGAATCATAGCAATACAAAAACAAATGGGTTATAGTTGCACATCACCTTATCAGAAAACCTTTTCAGGAAAATTCTAAAAATGTTCACCTTCCAAATCAATGAAAGACTTTTAAAGTCATGTCCTGCTCTCTCTCTCTCTCTCTCTCTCTCTCTCAGAGGAGCTTTATTGGAGCTGACACGTTTTTAAACTCATTACGTCTGAGTGGTGCAGAAATCCCCACAGCTGGTTGCCTGTCCCTCCATCGCTCCCTCTGCCCTTCTTCACACAGAAATCCCATCGTCATCCCAGTCATTCAGTCGCGCACGCGCTGCAATCTCATTTAACACCTGACGCCCCTCTCCCCTCAGTCACGGGCCATTTCCACAGCAATTTCGGACTGATCCACCCCCTCTCGTTCACTCATTCACATAAAAACTCTTTTTGCTCAGTCATTCATGCGCCATGCCCATTCACTCCAACAGCTGCTACTCTGACTGCACGGGGAGGGAGAAAGAGACACCGAGAGGCAACGAGGGAGGGAAGAATCATTGGCAGGGGACGACAGAAAGTGAGTGGGTGGGCGGAGAGTGCGATAGGGAGAAAAAGAGAGGGGAAAAAAAGGTGACGGGGGTCCGTGCCCCCCACCCACACACACTGTACGTGCAGGACAGCAGGCTCCCCCCCCCGGTCGGAAACTGAACACCCCGATCTCCCTCCCTACAGGCATCCCCTCTTCCTTCGGTCCTGAACCCACCCTGTCCCCCGCTGGCCACTGTCCTTACCCAAACACACACTCTGCGACACTTTCTCACACACACACCCCAAACACGCTGTGCAAACACTCGCTGACATGGGATTATGTTTCAGCCGTCGACTCACGGAACACACCATCCTTCTCAAAACACACACACACACCACCACAGACACATGCCTACGCTCAAAGTGATACTTGAACAACATATGACACTAAATGTTGCCAAGTAACAGGATCCCACAATGTTGACAGCGGCACAACCTCTTCTCCTCCGCCCTCCACCTCTCTCGCGCTCTCTCTCTCTTTCTCCCTCTTCTTCTACCTGATTGTCTGCTTGTTTTCCCTGGCGACTCCCAGCTTCCGTTCCCAGGCCGGGAGGTGGGAGTGTGGCCCACAGCACATACTTTCCACCCCTGAAGGCCAGCGGTGGCTCCTCCTGTCCACACAGTCCCAACAGGAAGCACTCGAGCGCCCACAGCCACCCGCAGCCAGCAGCCGGATCTCGGAGAGCCTGCAAGGGGCCTGCTGGAGGCCAATCGGGGTCACTGAGCTCGGGCAGGTGGTGAGGGTGGGGGAGATGAGCTCCAGAGCTGTGCAGGTGTGTAAAAGTGTAAAAGGATGGAAAGGATCTACTCAGTAGATCTATTTACAATCATACTAAAACAGTAGGCTAAATCATTTCCCTATGAGAGACTGATATATGCACCTTCATATCAAAAATCGAATTTCTGCAGCCTCCCTATCCAATCCAATGCTTATTTATGAGATGAATGGAATGAATGCAAATGACACTTGAACACAAGTACTCGTGTAAACACAGGACACGTGCTAACTGCTTGCTCGTCAACTTTAACTGAAAGCATTAAAAACCCACAGCAAACTGCACAACCCGCAGTGAATAAGACTGACTGTGTGCGTGACATACAAGGCTAGATTTATTTTGGACGCGTGATGAGTATTTGATAATGTGTTATGACTTCTGCATTCACAGAAATAGATAAAACATGTCATTCATTCTGTCACCCATGATGCTTTTTAGGAACTAGGTTAATAATAGGAAAAGCCCACATGAAATAACTCATAGCTCTCATGGACCCCAAATCCTCATTCTGGATAATTTAAACCTTCTCCTGTCAATATGTCTCAATATGTCTCACATGGTCCCAAGTCCTCCCTCCCTCTTTTCAGAACAACTTCTGCAACCAAACCCAACAAGCAGATAGATTACCAGCACCTTACTTTAAACAGTCTGTTTGTTGCAGCAGTGAATATGCCATTTGCAAACACTCCCCATGCATTACGTCTTATGCAGCGCTTCATAAGTATCCCCCCAGAAGATATTCAAATTTTGCCTTCAGGGTTCGGAGTTGAGTGAGGACGGAAGCTCATCTGGCTTGGATGTGTCTGGTAGCAAACAGTCGAGCAGCAGTGGCTCAACAGGTGTTCATCCTTCCACGGGACCGTCGACAGCCGGGGAAAACGTGTCCTATTTTTAAAGCCAGACCACATTTTTGAGCAAACATCTCAGAGCATATTTCATTTCCTCCAAATCCGTCCCAGTGTGAAGCAGGCCCGCTGTCCTACCGCTGTAACGTTCAGTCATCGCGGCGATGACAGACAGCTCCAGACCCCTTTGGCTCCGAAGGTAAGCAACTTGTACGAACCACTAAACAGAGCAGAGACACTGACATGGGGGTCAACGCTGATGACCAACCGGTCAGCCATCAGGGTAGAAATGTTTTATAAGAACCGAGTGCAATAGTAATCTTTCTCAGATCCCATAAAGGCTGCGGCGGCACCCATTTCCCCATTCAGCTGGCTTTCATGTCAGCCTGGTAATCAAGTGTAGAAAGTTGTAAGTTCTAAGCCATACTTTCACTAGCGCTTGAAAAACCATCTGTAGGAGCCAATAAAAAAGGACATCTGAGACGTGTTATTAGCCGCGGGGAGTTCTTGCCCTGCGCTGGGCAGAGAAGACATTGGGAAAACAGATCCAATCGGCCCTGTGACTCAGCCCTGAGGGTGTATGTTCAGTGGTGAGGTTGGAGAGAAACCACAGCCCCCCCAGAGCTGGACATTTCCAGATAAAGGCCTGCGAGAGGTGTACGGCCCCAGACTGCGTTGTGTTACTCTGTATGACTAATTTAGCGTGTGGGGGGTAGCCCACCAAACAGACCACTCCGAGGTTGGAACCAGCTGTATGTGCTCGCCGGGGTTAATGGGGGAGCAGCGTGTTAATGCTAATTACAGGATTTAAGGTGAATGTGTGCTGTTAGGAAGATCGGTGAAAAGAATAAAATATATGTCATTTGAAGTGTGGCATTGTGTAGATGGTTAAAAGGCCACAGATTTTTTTTTGTGTGGCATGTTCAGGTCATTGTGAGATGTCGGCCCCTTATTGAATTACACTTTAAAGCAATCAGAGCGGCCTGTCTGGTCTGAGACAGAATGCTCTCTGTGCCACACAGCCCGGAGAGGAAGCTGCCAGCCACCGGCAGATTAAGTCAGCTTCCTCTCCCAGCCACAACCTCCTCATGATCCTCTGACCTTCTGACCTTCCCTATGTTCTGCATGGCAGGCTGCCAGAGGACAAGTATGGGCACAGAACACACACACACACACACACACATTACAGTAAAACCATGCACGCACACTAACAAAGAGACACACGTATGCCAATGTTAACACAGTACATTGACATTGAAACACGATGCAAAACCACATGCACAAACACAACATACAGCATAAAAAATAAATATACATAATATACATTAGATGCATTTTTACAGGCCCACAGAAGAATAAACACAATATGCTGTACATTCGTATCTGTACAGGTCTACACACACACATGCACAAAACATAAAATACACTTCCTTTTCCCTCAGAATGACACTTAAATTCGATTAAAATACAATATGTTCTTTCCTGGCACTGTGCTGGAATGCATCGCTGAAGCATTCAACAGACACGGTGAGACCATAAATTAACATGTCAATAGTGTATCCATATACTGCACAGTCCCAGACCCCTTTAGCCCCCCCCAATCCATCCCTCCCCTCCTGACAGATTGTGGCAGTAATTTCTCTCTTGCACTGAGCTTTATGAGCAGTAATGCGAAGCACCTGCACCAGCGCAACGGCCAGCGAGGCCTGCAGGAGTCTGTCTGTGACCCGACTCCACGTCCCACTGCAGTTCACGGATTGGGCTGAGGGCCCATGGCCACAGAGTGCAGCAGCACACACTGCAACAGAGTGCAGCTCCACGTACAGTAAACCCGTACAGCAACGCACAACACAGCGCTGTACAGGTCAACTTACATTCCGTTAGTACTGAGGGTTGCACGGTGCACATTACAAATTACACTTAAATTCTTGTAGTCATGTACAGTTAATGTAATATTATGTGTGATGATAGTGTACACACCAAAAACAACAATAAGAAGGATAACAATAATCTGTAAAACTCAGACATTTACAGTTGCAATAATAAATACAATTCATGGACAGGGCGCCTATTCTTTATCATAAATCATGATATTGTCAACACAAAACAATATCATAGCGTCCATACAGTACCATATATGACACAACTGTACTGTATTATCACAAACCCAATACCTCAATTGTTGCTTTCTCTCTACATTCAGAAATCAAACTTTAACATATGCAAGGCTAGTATGATATTTGCTCATTTCTAATCAGATCTAAAATAAACAATGCTTTGTTTCACTGCACGAAAATATTAAAAACACTAACTGGCTGACTGGTGTAATATGCTGCGAGGGAAATGGATGTGACAGCTGTACGGATGCACTGCACTGAAGATACACCTGATTCGTCTTGTTCAACAACCAATAGCTGTATCTAAATAATCTGTGAAAGAAGATGATGAAATACTGAAAACCCCGGTGCACTTTCAGGTATGTCTGATTTTTTTCTTGTATACATTTGCTCAAATAAATTTATTTTTTATTCATTTGTTAATGTTACTCCCAGGGGGGGCTCAAATGTCTGGCCTGTGGGGCATGTGTATCAGTTCATCGGGGCATAAAAGCCAAACACTTTTTCCATGAGCATGCTGACATGCTCTTGTACAGTGGGTGAGAAATAAAACACATGATTTTAAATTGGTCACGCATCACACTGGAAAGTCAAATGGACTGAGAATGAGTAGTGTGTGTGAATGCTTTTATGTATATATACAGTACAGGCCAAAAGTTTGGACACACCTTCTCATTTAATGTGTTTTCTTTATTTTCATGACCATTTACATTGGTAGGCATCAAAACTATGAAAGAACGCATGTGGAGTTATGTACTTAACAAAAAAAGTGAAATTACTGATGTTTTATATTCTAGTTTCTTTGCTCTGATTACTGCTTTGCACTCTCTTGGCATTCTCTCGATGAGCTTCAAGAGATCGTCACCTGAAATGGTTTTCCAAAAGTCTTGAAGGAGTTCCCAGAGGTGTTTAGCACTTGTTGGCCCCTTTGCCTTCACTCTGCGATTGGGTTCAGGTCCGGTGACTTTGGAGGCCAGGTCTCCACTTTTTGTTAAGTACATAACTCCACTTGTGTTCATTCATAGTTTTGATGCCTTCAGTGAGAATCTACCAATGTAAATGGTCAAGAAAATAAAGAAAACACATTGAATGAGAAGGTGGGTCCAAACTTTTGGCCTGTACTGTAGGTGTGTCTCCATAGGGGTAAAACAGGATTAGAGGCAGCAGAGAATGTTGGGCAAGACTCACTCTCTCTCCCATAATTTAGAAAGCTCACTGTGATCACGCATTACTGCAAACTAACATTATAGTGGACTTATTACAACCACACTAATTACCATTTGCAGAGCTTCACAAATCTCAGCTTACTGTCCTCAAACTCCCGAGTGCGTGTACAAATGTGTTATACTGAGGCCATATGCAGCATGCAGCTCTCCTCCGCTTGCAGTAAAAACAGCAGTTTATTAAGGGTCGGGCGCAGTAACCCAGCGTTAGATGAGATTTCAGGGTCATGTGGTTTGCATTAGCTAGAGGGTTGACTTAGTGTTAGATTAGTTTCACAGCCTCTGCCACCCGTAACCCTGTTCTACCCCATGAATAAACGACACACCCTGCTTTGCAAAAAGTGTATACGTTCGCCCGTCTTGGTTACTGCATCTTTGTCAGCTGTCGGCCGCTTCTGAACTCATAGGTCCATATCAAGTCATCACAGAGTTCATCACCTTCCAGGGCTGTGTCTTTATTCACTCTATACACTTTATTATTTTTTTTTGTGAGCCACGTTTAAGGGCAGATATTTTGGACTTGCATGTGAATGACACCATGACACTCTTGTGACCTGCTGAGTTTGGCTCCAGGTCATCAGTCAGTTAAATCATGAGAAAAGTCATGCCCTCTACACACACGCCAACACAAAAATATGTCTACAGACACACAAACACATAATGACAGTTTTTTTTTAGTTGAATTATTTAATCTTCTGGGTACCAAAAAATGACCTGTTGTCATTTACTGTATAGTAACATGAAAGACTAATCTATAATGTGAACATAAACTCTTGGCATAAATGAATACAGCAAACTGAAAAAAATTAAGGAACTGTTTGACATGTGGTGTGCACAACTGATAGTGTGTCATCATTAAGAATTGGTGAGGAGAAACCCATTCCCATCTGTCCCACCGCTGATATATCTCCTCATAATCCAATTATTCCCATTCAAATTTCTCAATAACTTGCGGTTTATTCAGCGATCGACTCAAATCATTTTTAAAGGCTGTGAAGTGAGCCCTTGAGCGCCAGTGTAATGCTGGTAATTAAATCAATTGGCTTGAGATTTCAGAAAGGGTATAATCGCCTTCTTAAAAAAAGCCAGCAACCGCAGCTATGCTGTTCAGTTCTAACACAAAACAGACACAGACAATTACGGAGCTGTGTGACATTGTGTGGATCCAGAGTTGCCTGCCTTACTGCCAGTGGCACCTTCAGCTGTTAACCCAATAATATTTAGTCCAGTTTGGGGGAAAAAAAATGCATATCATAAAATCATACATGAAATTAGGGTCATTATGGAGCATCCCTCATAAGTGTGCCTGTACAGTAAATGGGTGCCCATTGAAAGTTTATACTACAATATCTCCGCAAAACCAAAGATTGTGCACTTGGTGTATTCTGAATATTTTGTAAAGATGGTTTACAAATATAGAATAAAAAGTGGTGGAAAGACAGCAGTTCCGTCATTTGCCAAGTCTTGTGCAAGGCCATCTTGTGCTGCCGAAACAGCCCTGGCCTATTGAGGCACTGACTCCACTGGACCTCTGAAGGTGTCCTGTGGTATCTAGGATATCAGCAGTCCAGCAAGTTGTGAGGTGGGGCTTACATGTTGTTTTTGCAGCACATTCCACAGGAACTCCCTCAGATTGGGACCTGGGGAATTTGGAGGTAAGGTTCAACACCTTGCTCACAGCGTAGACCCTAGCCAGTCTGCTGCTACACAACCTGCACTTCAATGATATCGTACCACAAAGGGTTGCCTTCATACCCCATGTACATCCAATAAGCCTTGGGTGCCCATGACCCTGTCAGTTGTTCACTTTTATTGCCATCAGGGACACCACACTGCCGTTACACTGACCCAGTCGTACTGTCCATTGCACTGGTTCCTATGTCGTTTCAGTGCTGCGCTTTTCAACTGAAAAAAAAAACGATGTGTTCAGCCGTATTTGTTCTGTGTAGAAGGCGTGGTCTGTGAAGGTGTGGTATTGTCATGTGGCTCCTGCTGGAGCCTGCTGGTTCACAGCACTGACCGATCAGTGGCACCAAGACCAGCCCTGGGACTGGTGCCGTGGGAAATGGCTTCAAACATGACACGAACATATTACATGTTTTCTTATGGTGCAACTTCTAATTTTTCGATATCACAACTATGCAAATAATATATGATAACAAATCTATGAGGGCAGAATGCAAGAGGAAAATTTACAGCTTTGGGAAAGAGGGTCCTTGTCAGACATCAGACACACACACACACCTGAGACAGCCCTTAGGGTGTGTGTATCAGAGTGTTTCCGTCTGAAGGGCTGAGAAGGGTGGCGGGACAGATCCCATTCCAGGGACCAGCAGGTGAGTCAGTGAACCTGATGCTGAGGGCTAGACGGAGCTTTTGAAATACAAATGAGCAGGTATGCCTCCAGCCATGAAAACAGACACACACACACACACACACACACACACACACACACATCTTCTCTCAAACACACAATTAACGCATGAAAACGCTAAACTCTCAGCCTCTCTAGATTCTGCTCACGCTTTACGTCTCAGATTTAACAAACTTGCCCTCATGCACCTGCATGAAGAGTGAATTTTGAAAAGATACTTGAATGCTGCACAGGTTGCAACATGCAGCACCTGAAACAACTTCCCAAATGTCCAAATGCTGTCTGAAAAAACATGTAAATGTCATAATGGTGGTGTTCTGTGGTGTAGAGTGCTTGCACAGCTAACAAACATAAACTGATCTCTGATCTCAACTGCACGTGCACACATACACATACACAGACCAAACAAGATAATCAGTCTTTCTTTAATTTGGAGATAACAGAAGGGCCCTGGGCTAAAAGCGGATATCCCCACGCTGCAGTCCCGTGTAGGTCTTTCTCTCGCTTTATCTATCTGAAGAGAGCGTGTTTAATCAGGTCCTCTTCTGGAATAATGCACGCCCACCCATGTAGCTGCACCACACACACACTGCCAGTCTGCCGGAAAATAGCACACGGATTCTTGGTGATTTATAATGCCTCCTCCGGCAGCGTGGAGATCCTGTTTTGTCACTGAAGGGCGGGGCTCGTACGACAGCGGGGGGAAGACAGACAGCAATGTCCATGGCAACATGAAACTGACTGCCAGCAGCCACTGTTCACCCTCTCAGTCACATGGTTAACATACAGTGTAAAGTATAGTAACATATAGTTAAACAGACTCTCATCTGTGGCTGTGCCACCCACACACACACACACACACACACACACACTGTCCTCCAGTGAACACACTTGAGCTGCACTCGGTCCAGTATGGCACCCATTCATCAGGGGCATATGCACCAGAGGCCACTGATCATCACAGTATGAAGTGTAGTGCAGTGTTCTCCTCCACCCATTCTCACCCGTCAGAACCATGACAACAAGTCTTTCTCCACGTTGCTAACAAGCATTTAAAATCTGACGAAGCGCTTTTCACCTTTTCACGCTTCATTAAACTAGTGGCCAAATATGTGGAAGTTGATAACAGAACAAACCCAGGTCCGACTAACCCAGGTTGTCAGGATCCGGTCCGAAATGGGGTTACTCCGGTCCAGGATCCAGACCGGAGTTTCATTGTTGTCAAGTGTAATGTTCCCTAATCGTTTTCACCTGTGTTAATTGTATAAAGCTGCCCTGTTTGTTTCTGTTCGCTGTCAGGTCTTTGACGTTATGTTCCGTGTTCACCAGTGTCTACGTCTCGGATGTCTCACCTGTCCTGTGATTCACCATTAAAACCCCTGTTTCGTGATGTCAGGTGAAAGCATCCTTCATTCCTCGTCACTCTCCGTCCTGCTCTCCGTTCACCCGCCGCATCATGCCCGCATGGACGTGACACGGGTCCATTAGCTACGTTAACGAAGGAGGAGGTGGAGACACACCATCCACTTTTTTTGACACTTTTGAACGTTTTAAGTAACTAGTTACTTTTATAATGCTGTAGTTAAGTAACTAACTTTTTGAAAGTGACTAGTGACTATAACTAACTACTTCATTAAATAATGTACCCAACACTGCTTGTATAGCACCAGGATGATCTGATCCTTCTCACAGACCCACACATCCAAACCATAAGAATACCTACCTTTCTCAAAAATGCTGATATCTGTGTACAACTGATAACTCTGCATCATCCAATTTACCTGTCTAACATATACAGTTAAATATACAGCATAATGAATAAAACACCTTCATATTCATACACCGGCCTAAAACTGCAAGTATTCATAAATGCACCCAGGTGCTAATTTGCTTTAATTGCAAACTTAGGGTACAATTAAAGTAAAGCAAAAGCGAATGCTGACAGGACACAGGCTTTAAAGATGATATAAAGGCCATCAGTCACTGTGCGTTGCCCCCGCACTGAACGCTCTGGGCTGGCTCAGGCAGGCTGTCTGTGAGATCCACTGAGATGGTTTATTGATGTGAATCAACATAACTCACTAATATGGATGCCGGCCATTCCAGCAGGCCCATTAGAAACCCTTCAGATATCTTAATTATTTTCATAAGAGAAACAACTCTCAAGTTTAATGAGGCGCAGCATTTTATAAGTTGGCTGGCAGGTAGGTGGGGAAGGGGGGGTGTTCTGAGGTATGATGTACCCACTCTCTCCTACCAGAACCTCATGGCTGGGAGTTTTAGAGAGGAAAGTCGAGCCTACATCCATTTTATGGCTTTTTCGTATGCCCTTCTGTTGGGGAAAAGAAAATGGGGAGTTTTTTTTCAGATTCACATAAAGTTTGAGATATTTGATGATTTATATAGAGAGGAAGAGCGAGGGAGAGAGAGAGGGAAGGAGGGGTGGTGGCAGGGGGGTTTAAACATGATGCAAACCATTTGGAGTGGGGAACGGAGTCTGCCAGCACAGCCTGATCTGTTTAAACTGGAGAGGAAGTGACCGTATACACAGCATGCCAGCAAACTCTCTCTCCCCTCGCTCGTTCCAACCTTCCCTTCTCTCTCTCTTTAACACACACATGCACACACACATTATCACTGCTGAGGTCAGTCTCTGGCCATTGGCTGCAGAGTGTGTTTGTTATTTTTATATTCCATTTCTTTACATCACCATCCGCGCCACCATCCCCCGTTATTATCATTATTACTATTATTACAGTCTATGAGGCTCGGGGGCAGACAAGAGCGCAAAAGAAGAAAGGATCTGGAGGAGAGAAGGGGAAAAATGGTGGGGGGAGAGGACTGAAAAATGAAAGACAGAGCGAGAGGCAGGACACGAGGTCAGCGTTTTCCCTCAACACCCCCCCCCCATGACTTAATCTTATTCCGCTCTCTGCGAGACCTTCCCAGGGACTGGGCTTTATTGCACGAGGAGAGGACAGAGGGAGCGACAGGCAGGGAGAAGATATCACCAGGAGGATGGGGGACACTGGTGCTGTCGGTGGTACTGGTACATCCTCCAGTGAGAGCTGGAAGCCCCGCCCCCTAGCGAGCGGCCCAGCACACTTGCTCACTTCCACAGCCGACGACAGCGAAAAAGCCACAAACGTCTTCTTTTCGCAGTCTCTGCCCAGCCTGTTATGAGAAAAGGAGAGGGGAAGGAGGAAGGTGTGGGTGGGTTATTGAAAGAACTTAAAAGAGTGCGGCCATGAAACACATAAAACTTTCACAGGGTGTTAATAATTCAGCGGAGGGATCAGGGGACCAGTCTGTGCGTGTGGGGCATCGTTTTCCGCCGTTTCCCCTCCGCCCGTGTCGCCGCTAATGTCGGCCTTCCTGCAAGGCACCATGTAAAGCATGAACCGACCCGTGTGAATACATGCTGATCCCAGATCAGGCGTGGAGAGTACAGACCTGATGACATGCTTTGTTGGGCACTTTGAAGAAATGGAACAAACATGTTTCTTCACCTGACATCATGAAAAAGGAGAGAAGGAGAGTGAGCGAGAGTGAGAGAGAGAGAGGGGGGGACGATGATGATAATGATGATGATGACGATTTCTCTCTCCTCCCCATGGGCATTACTGGCACAGAGCGCAGTTAATCTCGCCAATTACACTGCCACATGTGCAGAGGACCTGCCAAAAACACACACCCATGAAAACACACACACACACACACTTACAGACACACATAAATAAATACTTTAATTTACCAAACTTTAATTTTATTTGAGAAAAGCCTTGACTTGGTGCCCGGATATCTGTAACTTTTATGACAGCCGGATTCCTTGGCATGCCCCACGTACTGCCCAGTTAAAGAAAAACCCAACTCGCTCCTCGCTCTCACTCTCCGACATGCAGAGTCACGTCCGCTCGGCGGATCAGGGCACACACTGTGTGGAGGGAGAGCAGGGTGGCAGCTCCCGGAGCCGCCGGGACCCGTGCGATTACTGCGAGCGTGTGCCTGGACCCGGCGTCTGAGCGTGTGCGGTGGTGGAGGCAGGTGGACGGGTTGGAGGAAGTGTGCGAATTGGTGTGTCATGTGTGATCGCCGCTGAGTGACAGTGAGGCTAAGTGCGAGTCCACATGTGCAAGTAACAAGTGTATGTGTCTGACAGCGTGTGTGAGGAGCACATGCTCCCGGGCGTCTCTCTCTCTCTCTCTCTCTCTCTCTCTCTCTCTGTGTTTCACATATGTAGGCATTGTGTACATATTTTCACTTATGCATGTACCTGTGTGCATGTGTGTGTTGTGTAAAGCGCCTGTGATAAACGTGGCCGAGCGAGAGACTAAGAGATATATCACAGGGGAAGACGGGGGGTGGGGGGTGCAGGAGGAGCCAGGGAAGAGAGGAGAGGGGAGGATAGATTGGTAAGGAAAAAAACTGGTTTCTCCCGGGTCCTGCTATGTTTCCCATTATGTAAGCCCTGGTCACCGGCAACATGCCAGCAGGCAAAATAAAAGAGTCTCTCAGGCTTGGCACGGCTCGTATTTTCCTATCCTCGCGCGGGGTCAGGGCGGGGTCAGGCAGCTGGATGGGGCGCTGGGGGGATTGCGGGGTCTGGGCCGGCCTCCAAAACCCAAAAGGCCCCGGGTTCAAGTACCAGCTGAAAGCAATCAGGGGGAAATCTGGGAGTGCCACAGCTGCTCAGAGCGGTGCTGTTCTGTGGCTCAACTCTCCCTCTTGCCGTCTTTTTTTTCTTCGCCCTCCTCCCCTGCCCCGCGTTTTCTCTCCCCTTCTCTCTCTCTCTCTCACCCCCCTTTCTCTTTTGCTCTCAGCAGACACGGGAGAGAGAGAAAACAGCGTACTTTCAACGCGAAGCCAGAAGCGGGACGATTGTGTGTGTATGTGTGTGTGTGAGGCTGAATGTGTAAGCGAGGTCAGAAAGAAGACAAAAAGGAAAACAATAATACCAATAGAATCTGCCCCAGACCGCAGTGAATGGTACACTGTGTGTATCTGACCGCATCTGGGCTTTGTGTATGTCTGCGTCTGATGCTGATGTCAGTTTAGCATTACAGGGCTTTCATACAGTATGGCTGTTTGCGTTCTGCGTGTATAAACACGAGTGCACTTCAGCTGTCCTAATAACCTAATCTATTAATGTGTTCATCACATTACACTTTCAAAGAGCAACTTTAATCCAGCACAGACTACAAAGAAATAACAGGGCCCTGACCGTCACCTTTCCACTAGCCACCTGGAAAGGGATGGATGAGGGAGGGGTCATCGGTCTCAGACCTCACTGCTGAATGTTTGAGTAAAAGTGAAAGTGAAGTGATTCTCATTGTGAAACACTGCAGCACAGCAAACGGTGCACACAACAAAATGTGTCCTCTGTTTTTAGCCCATCACCCTTGGCGAGCAGTGTGCAGCCAGTGTGTGGGGATGGTGCTTTGCACCTCAGTGGTACCATCTGATTACGGGTCCATTTCCTTACCCACTAGGTCACCACTGGCCCCATGTTTGAGCACATGTTTGAGGCATGTGCAGAGATCCCACTATTTGTATTTGTATTCATAAAATAAAACATTTGTTGCCAGATTGGGCAGTTTGAGTTTGATATTTTGTGAGTTTGATATTTTGAAAATTGCTTGTCAACAGTGGGTGCTAAGGAACAATTTCTAATTTCTCACGAATATACTTATTAGATTGTTTTTGGCAGTTTTGGCACATCTTTCATGATTATGGGTTGAAATGATTATGCATGTATCAACACTGTGGCAGGGACCTGGTGTATTAAGTTGTTGGCCAACTTCATCCTACTGTAATTTTTGGGGTAAAATGTATACTGTTATTGTGGTGCATCTTGGATGATTATGGGTTGAAATGATTATGCATGTATCAACACTGAGGCAGGGACCTGTTGTATTAAGTTGCTGGCCAACTGTATGACTGAGCAGAGAGACTCCCCGCCAAACGTTACACGTGTGACAATCATGAAGTACTTCGGCACAGCAAATAAAGATAGTGACAGTGAAAAACAGTAGTGAATCAGCTTTGCTTTAACTGGGCTGTGCAGGTCATTTTCAGATTGATGGCGGCGCTTCACTACAAGTCCTTTACAGAATGTGATATGTTTTTTTCTGGAATACAGATAATTATAAAAATACTTGTACACAATAATATATTTACAAAAGGTTAAATATGGAATTTGGCTCCACCTCTAAGTTGCAGATTTTATGGGTCAGGGCCATGATGATTCCTTTACCATGATATTTTCCTCAATATAACAAACAAAAGCAGGTGACTAAGGGCTCTTTCAAACCTTAGTTTGCTTGCTTTGGTCCATTGTATAATTTTCCTCTTGGTTCGTATCCCTATAACACGGGTAAAAATCCAAGGGAACCGAAATGTGTCACTTCAAATAATGTGAACTCTTTGCTGATTGGTCAGATCTATCACAGTGGGAACAACAAAAGTAAAATACAGGAAGCAGATCTGCTGTTGTGGACTGTTTGTTTGAAATTGGAGGGATATGATAGAAGAAAAAAAACAATGCAGGTTTGCTGTTGCCCTGGCGATTTTATGTACAGTGGTACATGAAGGTGCATATCAAGACAACACAATAGGTGGCGTGCATTAATCATATGTAACTGTGAAAAAACAGTGAAAAAAACATCGGAATTTACATTTTGGTACGTGTCCTCAGTGGTCAGACTGCACCAGAGTTTGCGATTGGATTCAAATCGAGACCATCTCTTGTTGTTGATCTCTTTGTGGTTCTTTTGCTTTGCACCTGAGTGCGATTACTGTGTTCACACCAGACGAAACGAACAAGAGGGGAGTTTGATTGAAGCTCACTAAAGCGTGTAGGTGTGAAAGCACCCCAAGTTTGGACCAGATAGTCTTTCCTCTTTTAGCCATAGTTAACAAGCATGCATTTGGTGGAACAGAACCACACCTCACTCATCACATGCAATCCGACCCTGAGCACACTCAACACCAATCACCAAACACCAGCCCGGACCTACTCCAAACACCAGACCTAGGCCCAGCTAGGGGGACCACAGGCACAGACTTCCATGAAAAGTGGCTCAGACTCGCCCAAGATGGAATGGTGGACATTCAGTTAGCAATTTAGTGGCGACAGGGTACAGGGACTGGAGGAGCGCTCCACACTCATGAATCAGAGCTCACAGCACGCCGCTGACCCCAGCCTCTCTTGCTGGCCAACTTCACCCTGGGCTCAAACCACAGCGCACAACCACGGTCTGGATTACCTCCATTAACTCACTCACACACACACACACACAAACGTCGCAGGATTACATTGTGTAATACATACACACAAGTGCGGAAACCACTGGATTACCTCTGCTAACATGCGCTGAAAGAAAAGATTTACCCACACTAATAGCATGCTGGCACACACACTGCTGTCGTGCCGAAATCCACAAATTCCCAGCAATTTTACTAGCGCACATGCAAGGCTGGAGCAGACGCACCGTAGGGAACCTCCAAAGCCGCATGTACACAAACACTGTTAAAACCGAACTGGGGGCGGGTAACATCTTACAGAAACAATTCTCAGCGGCAAAGCATCTGGTTACCCAGCAACACGACCATGGTCCTCAGAAAGGTAAGGGTCTCTCCTTCTTCTCATCCTCTCGTGGATGTGTGTTTTGTTTAGGGTTTCAGGGTTCAAATAATTTCTCAAAGAATTTCATATTCTGGAGAATTTAAACATCCCAATTATTGGGTTTCCAGATTGTTTCTACCAAAAATTGTCACAATATGGTGGCAGAAGTCTTGGGCATCCGATAAATGCTGTAAATAAATGCAAAACACCCAAAACACAGCCAAAATCTTTTTTTTTTTTAACATATGTATTTATTTTTGACAAATGATTTTCCCCCAAATTTTACATTCTGAATTGTCCAATCTGGCAACAATGCATTCAAGGTCTTCTTTCCTTACATCTGCGACCACTTGTCCATGGTGAACATCATAAATGTAGACATAAATGTAGACATTTTGGAACAACATCCACTAACAACACCCAACATTCAGATTCAGTGGGGTAAAATACTATTTGGCAGCCACTGATTGTACAAGTTGTCTCATTTAAAAAGATGAGAGAGGCCTCACCTTGTGGGGTAAAAATGATCTTGAGAACATTGAAGAACCAGCCCAGAACTACACAGGGTAACTTGTCAATGACCTGAAGAGAACTGGAACCACAGTAACAAAGATTAACTATTAGTACCACACACACTACATTGTCATAGATTAAAATCCTGCAGCACTCGAAAGGTCCCCCTGCTTAAACCAGCACATGTCCAGGCCCGACTTATGTTTGGCAGAGACTATTTGGATGATCCAGAGGAGGATTGGGAGAATGTTCAGGGACACAATGGTAAGTGGGATTCGAACCCGGGTCTTCTGGTTCATAGGCAAGTGTGTTATCCATTAGGCTACTACCACCCACATTATGCTTTTGGGCTACCTTTCTGCAAAGGGGACATGACAACTGATCCGGGCCATGTATTGTGAGATTTTGGGCAAAAACCTTCTATCAGTGAACACATTGAAGATGGATCTTCCAGTATTATAATGATCCCAAACACACCCTGTTCTAAGGATTGGCTATATTAAAAAAGCATTACAAGGTTCTGGAAAGGCATAGCCAGTCTCCAGACCTTAATCCAATAGAGAATCTGTGCCCAGTGACAGTATCAAAACATCACAGCTCTTGAGAAGATCTGCATGGAAGAATGAGCAAAAATGCGAGCTGCACTGTGTCCAAACCTGTTAAAGACCTACAGGAAAAATTTGACCTTGGTCATTGGCAACCAAGATTACTTTACAAAGTATTGAGGTGAAGTCAAGTACTTATTTTTTGCACAATTAACAAATTCTATCAAAGCCAGTCAGTGTGACTTCCTGGACTTTTATTAGGTTCATCTCTCTATGATGAAAATTACAAACCACTCAATTTTTTTTGGGACAACTTGCACAATCAGCATGACCAGAATTTTTAAATCCAATCTTCAAACATTAACAAGCCACCTTTCCTCTGTTTATGGACATTTGTCCCCACAATAAGATCAACTAACACATGGATTCAATACATTTCTGAGATACATTTCTGAAGGCATCTTGCCATTTGCTGTGTGAGCAAAAACTGGAGAGCACAGCTGCAGGTTGTTATACTGATTCTGAATCAGCGGACCAGCTCCACTCTGGAGGTTCTCACAGAGAGAGCTCTTCTCGCACCAGAAACTCGCTTTCAAACCGAAGCAGCGGCTTTTAGTGACAGTTCAATTCATAAACACATGCCTGTCAGACACCCGTCTCCATTCTCACACGCACATTTTTTAACTAAGCGCCCTGAGGTTTTGTGCATTCTACCCCAGTCCCACTGCAGGTGACAACGCGTATCAGTCAGGGTGCGTAAGTGCTTGCGTGTGTGGGTGACAAGGAGTGAGAGTAAAAAAAAACGAGTGACAACAAGAGGATGATGGACCGAGGCAAATATGCAGGAAGTGATAGAGACAGAGAGCCAGGGAGACTCAGACACAAAGGGATGCGAGACGATGTGGGGACACACACACATGCGGGTTGAGCGGGTAAGACAGAGTCAGTGCCCAGAGTGCAGAGAGGGACGGAAGTGGAGCAGCGCGCTGTCGTCAGGCTGGCCCGGAGCAGGAAGTGTGCTGAGGATAAGGCGCCCATGTGGCAGGATGTTTTGGATTTCTAATTAGAGCAATTCATCTGTCAGCACGGCCGCGCTTTCACTACAGCTTTCACTGGCGGCCACACGCTCGCACCGTACCGGCTCAGCGCGCTGACCGGGCTGTCGCAGGTTCACTGGTCACTTCAATAAACACACGTTCTTATTCTGCATGACCTGCTTTGCTTCACGTTTATTTAGTAGTGGCAAAAATATAAGCAGCAAAAGCTCCTTGCCCAAAGCATTATACAAAATTAGATTGAAGAACATTTAGATTACTTTGATTTAACCTTTGGGAAATGGAACATATTGGAACATTACTGTAGGCTGTTTGCATGTTTCCTGCCCAATTTTTAAACTTTGCAGATAAAAAAATGGTTTGGCGTAAACGTATTTGGCGTAAACGTTGTATAAACGACAACAAAATGAAAAGAAAGGGTAGATGAAAGAGTTCCTTTGGTCCATTATAAACAATTACCCCCACCCCCCACAAAAAAAAACACACCGGAGGAGTAAAAAACATGGTTAAAATAAATGAGTGTTCATGCATGCATGTATGAAAATCTCACTCTGGCCAACCAACCAAAGCTCATCATGCTTTACATATAACTAATGTTAAAGGGTACAACACTATTTGGAACAATCAGTTAGAATGTGATCTTAAGAAGTCATCAGAGTGGGACGTTGACAGCAGTGGTGGCCTAGCGGTTAAGGAAGCGTAATCAGAAGGTTGCCGGTTCGAATCCCAACTCGCCAAGGTGCCACTGAGGTGGATCTGAGCAAATCACCGTCCTCACACACTGCTCCCCGGGCGCCTGTCATAGCCGCCCACTGCTCACCAAGGGTGGTGGGTTAAACGCAGAGGACAAATTTCACTGTGTGCACCATGTGCTGTGCTTCTGTGTATCACAAGTGACAATCACTACACTTTATCACTTTATCGCAGTAATGCATGTCCAGACTGCGTTTACCTCACAGGCTGGACTTCAGATCTTTTGAGACTGTCTGCTGAGCCCTAGAGTGCCCCAGCACTATTGGGACCAAGACAACGTGTTTAGGACCAGACTCTCTCATGCTAATAATGGGTTTAAAGCATTTTGGGTCCAGACCCCTAGTTGGGGTAAAGCTTTGCACAGACTGTGGAGGGTGGGGTCAGGTTGGCACAATTTGTTGGGGGGGTTAGTCTTCTAATCTGCCATTTATTATTCCAAGTGTAGTACTAGTCTGTACAGAAGAATCCCCTGGCACAATTAAACAACAGTTAACAGTTCGTTGCATGACTCAACACACACACACACACACACACACTCTACCCTAGTCAGAGTCACTCTACTGTATCTGCGCTGACAGGTCCTTTACACACACACACACACAGAGAGAATCATATATACACACAACACACACACTTCTGTCTACAGCTCATTTAGACACATTAACACAGTGGCCATCTTCTCCCCCTCCTTTCACACAAGCGACGGAGACGCAGAGCGATCAGAGCCGTCCCAAAATATTGTGACTCATAAGGGAGCGGAACGGCCATAACATCACACCAGACGCCCCCCTGGCCTTATGTTCGGCAGTTGACCGGCACACTAACAAACAAACAGACATGAGCGTGAGGCAGGGAAGCAGTGTGTGAGTGTGTGAGTGTGTGTGTGTGTGAGTGTGTGTGTGTGTGGCCTCGGGGCTAAGCCCAGGCTCTATGCCTGTTTAAGCCACCGCAGTCGGAGGAACTCTCCATTCAGAACCAGCAGGATAGAACATGAAATGGAAGAGGGTGAGCGGAATGTCTCAGAATGAAAGAATTCTTCTCCCTTTCCCCCACCCAATTTTTCCCCTCCATCCTTCTCCCTCTCCGCATTCCTGCCTGGTGCGGGGCGAGAGGGAGGGAGGCTGTGCGAGGCCGGGAACACAGCGCAGCGACCGGGGGGATGTTTAGATAGGTGCAGGCTGCCACTAGGAAGTCCGGGCTCCAACATAAACACGCCGCCACACAGCACAGCGCAGCGCAGCGCTCGCAACTGTGGGAGAAATCTGCCCCGAGCCGCCAGAGACGGCGAGCGAGCGAGGGAGGGAGGGGGCGGGGAGGATGGGTACACGGCCACTTGCAGATCCCTGCAGAATATATACACAGCTGACTCCAGTCTGAGCGCCGGCTTCATTATCCTCTCGTCCCTCCCTCTCCGCGGGCCGGCCGGCCGCGGCCGGGCGCAATTTGTCTAGATACGATCTCGCCATCCTGCAGAAACACACAAGTCACAGGTCACACAAGTCACCTCTGTGTAAGTTCAGAAGGGACATGACCTGTGGGAACAATAAAGCTGCATTACATGCTATATATTTGACCAGACCCGCTCGCTATTGCTTGCTTTCAGGCAATTTATGTGAATCCCAGGAGGAGATCTGAGCAAAATTCCACTAGTAATATGTTTTTCAGTGCCTTACAATAATTTCGAGTTTATAAATCAGTGGCCAATCTCATTATAGAGCAAATGCAGTGTTATGAGGGCGCGGTGTGTACATTTGTCAACAGTAGACTTGGGGAGTACTGGATTTCTCGACTAAAAGCATTTCCTTTGGGAGTGCTTAATCTGAATATTTTGTGTTTATTGTGACATATATATATATATATATATTTATATCTATCTAGTTTGCAGGGTGTAATGGTTTTAATTTTAAAAGTAACTTTATCACTGTAAAATCATAAAATATGCTATTACAATGTGAGCACTTTTGACATTTCTGCATTTCTATTTTTTGGATTGTTTGTGTGCATTTATTTTTTATTCATTTTTCTGCAACAGAAAATGTTTAGCTTGTAAATAAGGAATTTTGAAATTGTGAATTGTGTTATTTCTTTATTTTATTTCACAGTAAGAAAACTGGAAAAGTTCTAGTGCTATGTATTGATTGGTTTTAATGAACTGTGCTGACAACCAGATGGTTTGATCTGCTGTGGTGATGTGTGAGTCTTCATTTCGCTCAACAAATGGAATGTAGTGTTGTATTTCCACTGAGATACTGCACATATATAAACACGCAACAGGTCAGCTTTGCGGCGTATGTCTTACTGGAATTTTTTTGGTGACAGTGTACCAATAAAGGTGCACTTAAGTCTTTCTTTCATTCTCTCTGTCTGACATTGCACACATACACACAGGTCTCTGGTCAGCTTTTACCCCGATTTGACATTTCTTGTGTGATTCCAGACAGGATGTGAGTGTGGAATTCCGACACACAGCAGACGAGTGAAGTGCAGAAGCCGTGCGAGGCCGGCTCACACACATACAGATCCGTCCCATGCCCCCGCCGAAACAGAGCAGGCCCGGCTTGGAGCGCATTTCACCCTAATGTATGTTCTCCAGCGCAGTGACGTGCCGGCTCCTGGACGGCAGCAGACGTAGCCGCCATTAGTCTGGGAGACGCGCGAGACGCGGAGCGCTGCACTGACACCTGTGAAGTCGGCAGAAATGGAAAATGGCCGGCCTAAGCATGTTTAGTCTGTGGGGCTGCAGTGAGATGTCCCATGAATCGTGCAGACGTGTGAGGGGGCGAAGGTGTCATCACGCACCGGCTCTCTGACTGGCCTCCAGAGACTCCATTACAGTCGCGGACAGACAGAGCGAGCGAGCGAGCGAGCGAGAGAGAGATACCGCAGTGTGACACGCTGTCACTGACCCATCTGTCCCCACGAGTCAAAACACACACTCACACTCTCCCACATACACACACACAGCTCTCGGGAACCGGGCAGCCCTGTTGCCGCACTAAGGGAGTGGATCCACACCCAGGCCCTCTGACACAGCGGCCTGCCAGTAAACACTCGCTCGGCCAGAGCTTCCTGGAACGGCACCACCAAACATCTGTGAGTCTCAGCAGAATCCCGTCTCCCACACACACTGACCCGGTACCCTCTCACAGTCAAACCCCCTTACCCCCTCAGGCTCTGATCACACACACACACACTTACAGTCATACGACCGTACAGCCATAGGCCCTGTCACAGTCACACACACTTACAAACACACAATCGCACAAAATCTCCTTTCATACCCAGTCACTTTGAAAAACGTGGACATGCTGAGCGCTGAGGCCATGTTTGCTCAGGTGTGTGTAAACCATACACAGATCCAGATCATCACTCCCACTTCCAGACACACACATCAAAGTTTTATTTGTTGAAATCATTTAATGTGATGAAATGAAACCACATCCTGCACACTGGTTAATGAGTGACTAATTTATTCCATTATTCCATGTCTCACATATAAAGTGTTCTTAAGTTGGACTTTGAAGTGGCTAGATACAACAGTTATCGTTTAATGTGAATTACCAAAACTTTTATGTTTATAAATGAATGCATTCCTTAATACACATATCAAATCACACGATTTTCCTCTCACACACACAAAAACGTAAATTAAAATTATTTATCAAGCTGAAACATGAGTCAGAGTTAAAAATGTATCTTCCCCACACACATAAAAATATGCTTATATGCGCAAAAAGAGGACAAATGAGTGTCGGTGTTGAGTCATGCCGAACATGTGAAGTCTCATGCTACACCCATATTTACTGTAATACTTGAATGCACGTCAGTTAAGATCACAGAGCAATGTTAATATTTTGAATGATTAAAAAATGTATATGTTGTAATGTCTAATGTAATATTTCTTCCAGTTTGGATGTATCATCAAACTATCTTGGTGGGAAAGTGATTTATGCCATTTATCAGACGCCCTTATCCAGAGCAATGTACAGCCAATAGTTACAAGGACAGTCCCCCCTGGAGAAACTCAGGGGTAAGTGTCTTGCTCAGGGACACATATGATGGTAAAAGGGGTTGAAAACTGTGAATCTGTTGTTCATGAGGAAGTGCCTTACTTGATGTGCTACTTACAACCCTTTTTTAGAGAAATGTGGCACATTACCCGGCGTTACAGTAGAACAGTTACTGTGTGATGTTGTTGGAGCCTTCGCAAAGGAAGAAGAAACTTGAAGCTACTTGGAAAGAAAAACAAACGGGGATCGATCTGGATGCTGGAAAATGTGGGGGACTGCTGGTAATAAAGCCGGAGAGTCCCGCACCGGGCCTGATCAGCCCCGAATGGCCTAAACAGATGGAGGGTCTGGAAGCGTTGCGAGCGCCTCCGCCTGCTCATCCTCGCCTCCGCGGGGCGCGGCCAGCGGACGCAGGCCCCGCACAGGCCCGGGCGCCTCGGCACGAACTGCTCTGCTGGCCTCTGTCACTGTCAGCCCCGTCATCCACGGGCCGTGGTGACAAAGAGGAGACTTGACAGGACGCGCGCAAACACACACACACACACACACACACACTCTCGCGGCGGCAGCATGAGATATCGCCACGCGACTTCGGTAAATTCGCCTAAACACAATAAACGTGTTCCCGTGTTTCCACTGTAAACATATCTCTTAAACTGGGAAAAGCTTTAGACAGAGGTGTCAGCCCAGTAACGCACGAATCTGTCTTCGGGACAAAGGCCGGAGGGGGGGTGGGGGGTGGGGGTAGAAGTACAGGAGACCCCAAGTCTGCTATCAGCGCACATTAATACAGCGCAGAGCAGCACAGGCACTCGGGAGAGTGGTGAGATTACCCAGCGACTGGAGGTTTACAATCAGTCAGACAGGCCAGTCTGAGGCAGGGAGAGGTGCAGACTACAGAGAGAGAGAGAGACGGATGGGGCCTTACCATAAAACACACCCACACACACACACACACACACACACACACACACACACACACGCGCTTTTGTCGCTGTTTTTAGTCCAGCTAGACTCTGTCTCCAAAGTCCTGTCAAAATCATTCTCACAACCCTTCGCAAATCTGACCCACTTAAACAGCGGGATAATCCCAGCGGCTGGCGCTGCTACAGGTCCAGGGCTGTCCAAGGTGCCAGTCGAGAGCGTTTCATCGTGCTGACAACTGTGCCAGGTCCAGGATTCCCCTCATGCCCCTAGGGAGGGGACAGCCGAGAGTGCCCAATGAAATACAGAACCGAGGAAATTGGTGACGGAAAATCCCTTCTTCTTCGCTCAGGTCGACTGGGGGGATCGGGGGCTTTTGGGCTCTCGCTGCGTTCCGGCCTGAACCACGGGCTGTAAAAATAGATGTGTGCCTGTTGGGTTATGTATATGTATGTTCTGAGTGTGTGTGCATGTATGGAGGGCGGGTTAGGTGCAGGTGGCTCACTGCAATGTGTTGCCAAGCACACTCAATACCCCAGGGTGGAGTTAAATAATGAGAAGGAGAAGTGAACAAGCCGAGGTGGAGGAGATTTTATTCTTCTTCTTCTCGATTCGAATAACCCCTCCCCCCCGCCGTGTCCTTTACATTACCTCGGAGTCTTCTACGTGAACTTCAGCGTGGTGGAATGTTCGCTCAGAGGCCAAATGACCTAATACCCATGTGTGTTACTTCGTGCCCATTTCCAAATTTGCTCCGCGCCGAGGAGTCACACTTCCTGACACAGAATTCTGGAGCGTCTTCCTCCCAAAAACCTCAGGTTGCGAGATCTCACGGAAACAAAAACGCTCGCCATCAGGGGGAGAGCAATGGGCCATAATTGCAAGCGCCAGAGTGATGAAGTGTCAGGGCGGCAACAGAGATTCGTGCTCATCGTCATGTTTACACGAGCAAATATTTCATGCGCTGTTTCAACACAAATAGTCACCGTACGCTATTTTTGTTCAACAGGTCTTCTGTTTCCTGGCTACTACACATCATAACTAT
Source organism: Denticeps clupeoides (assembly GCF_900700375.1). NCBI lineage: Eukaryota > Metazoa > Chordata > Actinopteri > Clupeiformes > Denticipitidae > Denticeps > Denticeps clupeoides. The sequence continues at coordinate 13,106,514 of NC_041725.1, forward strand.
TATCACTGCACAGCATGAATATTAGCCATGTAACGGCACTCTAAAATCACACTTCGGTTATGTTTGTTCAGATTTTTAATAGATGGGGGACAACGTGCATTTTTTTCTGTTCTATAAAACCAATGAGGACACAAATGCATTTTTTGGTCACTCACATACCTGCCCATGTCACCCCACTTTACTGCCACAGTTTACGTTGCTTTCAATGAATGAATAAACAATTCAACATGCTATGTTTATAATGTGGTTCCTATGCACCACAATGTAATTAGTACCAGATTATTGAATTGTATATTACATTCTCTTTTACAAAACCAAACACGACCCTTGAGGCCTTCAGGAAAAGTCTTATTAAGCCCTTAATAAGCTTGTAAGTCACGGTCTCACACAGTTTACAGCTTTTGCAAAGCAAACGTTCTACTTTCACAAAGAAGCGTGGTGACATAAATGAACATCCAATTGTTTAATCTATTTTTAAAAATGCATTCTGTTACATTCATTTATTAAAATTTTTGTGCAACATTAAAAGCTTAAATTTATAAACACATGAGTCAGTTGTGGACACAGGTGTGAGCGTCTCGGGTTTCATGCCAAGAGTGAAGATGACTGGAACGGGAACAAACTGCTTGGTAATAAAACAGTTCTTACGGTCTCATTAAACTGTTATTAGCAGTTAATAAAGGATGTGCAGCTCCAGTTAACGGGCTCTGCATGATCCCAAGCTGCTGTAATTATGAGCACATCGTTCGGTAATTACCACGTGCTTCTGCAGAGGTCTGCTGCAGGACAGGGATCAGCCGAGCAGGGCCCTGATTGGGTGTTGACGGAGCTCGGGGTGACGGCAGAAAATGTGGAACGCATTACGGAAGTGACAGAATCGGGACGGGGACACAAACAAACACATAAATCCCAGCGGACTGACATACAGACGCTCGCAGAGACAGACAGGCACCCACTGCCCCAGCCCCACTTCGTCTTTCCATCCGCTCTCTGCCATCCAAACTCGCGGCGCAGTTTACAGCCGCCTCTGGCCCCGCCACCGCCGATCGCGCCTTTTTTTTCCTCGCCTGGCCCTGCTTTCAGTCAGAGGCAGACATGCAGAACAAGTTACTTCTCCCTGTCTGTGCCTTGGCTGCTCTATAAAGGTTAGTGAGAGTGCATTGTGGGTGTATGAATCCCTGGGTGAATTATGGGTACTACAGCCCGGGGACCCCAAGAAAAGAACGGAAGGGGTGTACTGCTGGGACGAGGATGAAAGGGCTGCGCGAGAGAAGGAGGGAAAAAGGGGAGAGGAGGGTTCATAATGCCAAGGCCTGATGTGTTTGTTTTTCATCACCGCCGTTCTGGGCAATGAGGAGCGGAGGAAAAAAAAAAAAACACAAATAATAGACGTGATATATTACATACATGCGTTCATGAGGATTTGAAGTGCAATAATTTTTCACCACCGAACAACGTACTGGGAACACATTACTGTAAATATATCCCCGGGGAACACTAGAGAAAGGGAGATACTGTCATTTGTTTTGCATACAGTAAGTAGTTATCGCGAATTTGTATTACTTACAATGGAGTGTTGCAATAAGCAATGACCTGTGGAGTCAGGAGTGTGTGTGTGTGTGTGTGAGAGAGAGAACATCAAGCAAAACAGCTTTTCCTTGTAATGCAGATTTCCTGAAGTATAAGGAACTGGCTTAATATTGCAACATTGCATATTCTGTTGTAGTGTGCAGATTTGAGGTATTGCATCTCAGATTTTCTTTTGGTTACAGTTAATTAGTTAATAGTTATTCTCCAAACAGTTACAGTGTTCACACCACAAAAAAAAAACATTCAAGTGGTTGCAGAAGTGTGTACATACTTTGTTGAAGCACCCGGATTTAATTACGGCATTGGGTCTTCATGGGTGGGACTCCATCAGCGCGGCACATCTTGACACTTAGTTGCAAAAGTGTTTCAAATCTGTTTGATCGATGATAAGAGGGCATCTCTTTACTTTACTTTATTTTTCTGACGCTAGTTTTCCAAAGCTACTTACAAGAGGAAGACACCAGCAATTCTCGTTCGATTTCTATAGATTTGAGTTTACAAAAACTCAAAAAAAGAGCCCTGATAAGGCCTAACTTGTCAGCAAAGAGCATGCTCGGAGATTGTTAAGTGCTAGACGAAGAAAAAATTATATATATATATATATGTGTATATGTGTATGTGTGTGTGTGTGTATATTTATATATATATACATATATATTGTTTTGTGCAGTGTGTACGCATGTGCGTGTGTAAGTGTTAGATTTGTCTGAAATACTTTTTGAATAAGCAGGTTTTCAACTGCTTCTTAAAGGTGGTAGTAGTCTCGACTAGTCGAATGGAGGAGGGCAAGCTGGACCACCAGCCAGGGACAACAATGGAGAACAGAGTCGATTGGAATCGGAGACCACGTGAAGAGGGCATCTCTTATCATGCTTACACATTTTGTATACTGCAGTGGTTAGAAAGTGTGTCTCTATTCCCAGGTTGGAAAACATCCCCACTGTGTTATAGAGACATGAAAAGATGAAGTGTGACAAATGAGAAGAGATTTATTTACCTAATATTTATGACAATAAAGATCATACCCTCAAATATCCATGCACAGACAAATAAATTATTAATGCACTAATACATTAATCAAAAACAAGATAAAAAAAAAAGATCAATTTCTTATTTGATTCAAAGTGACAACGCACTTGCAGTATTATTTTCCCTACTGTGATCTTCATGATGTTTGATGTTCTTACTTGATTTAGAACTTGTTGTTTCTTGAGGTGACCCCCCCTTTCTCCTTTCCAAGTTTGACAACCACTGGACCTAAACTGTCTGTCGTCATCATATCCTGCACAGGAAGCCTCGTATAAGGCAGCCTGCGTGTGTGAAAGTTAATAGCTAAATGTTCATCACCTGCCATGTGCTTAGAAAAAAAAAAAGAGCTTTTTGAATTTTTCCCAAGAGGAGCAGGCGAGAGGTGGCGAGAGGTGGCAGGGGTCATTTCTGGCAATGAAACAGTGGTTGCAGTTCATCAGGCGGAGCTGCTGAAAGCACCCGTCCTTCTGCGGCTTTCTTTCTGATTCCTTCTGGGCGAAGCTGGGATTTTGGGTGTTTTTTAACTATCTAAAGCGTTCCCCAAATTCTTAAAAAAAATGCAACATTTTATTATTAATAATATAAGTATTCTTCTGAACAGTAACTACACAGCACTTGTAATGCATTGCTTTTGTAACATGCACGGCCCATTTCATGCTGTCTGAATACATGAGGGAAGCCCTCATATTCCTCATGCAGAAATTGCAGAAAATGTGCAGCAATCTGCAGAAAGCACGCTGAAGCACAATTCGTATACTGAAGGAGGTGGAGAAAAATAATTGCAAAAATAAAGAAAAAAAAAAAAAGGGTGCAGCGCAGCGATGGCCAGGCGGGGAGGAAGAGTGGAAAGATAGCATCAGGAAAAGACCCCCAGCGGCAGCGGCGCGCTCAGACACACACAAACCCAACCTGGGCCTGACCTGAGGCCGATCTTATGAATTGAAGGAAATTGTTTCCCAAAAAAGAAACATTTTAAAGCATGAGTAACTACAACAATCAGGCCTGCTTCCAGTCCCGTCCTGTCCCCCCGTCCCCCCCGGTACAAGAGGAAGGGACAAGGTAGGCAAAAAAGGAGAGTGCGAGGAGGACAAGAGAAAGAAGGGCAGAAAGAAAGGACGGAGAACAAGAGAGGGTTTATTTTATTAGCCTTTAATAAATATCTGACAGGTTTCCTCAGGAAATATCGCAGATCACATGTAAAATAGTTTAAGACTGATGTCAACTGCAGCAACATATGAAATCTATTACCGAGAAGCCACAGCAGGCACAGAGAGAGAGAGAGAGGGAGAGAGAGGGAGAGAGAGCAACAGTGAAAAAAGTTACACTGGAAAAAAAAAAATCTCACGGCCTTTCCAAATTCTTCGAGAGGTAAAAAAGTCAGCCAAGACACAAAATCAGAAAAAAGAAATGAGGAGGAAAAAAAAAAAGATAGAACAGAAATGCACACACACACACACACACACACACACACACACACACACAAACGCTGAGCTCCGCATCCTGTCGGGGCCGCGGCCAACGCTGCAGAGAGTGCCCAGACCCCGGCTGCCAGCCGCGGGGGGGGGGTCTGGAAGATGGAGTGAGGATGGAGGAACAGGGGGCCAAAGTGCCCGGAGAACAATACCAGCAACAGGGAGACGTGTGTGGGGGGCAAGACAGAGGAAGCGAGTCCACTGCATCCTGGACGGCCGATCAGCACACGCCGCGGGCCGTCCACACGGCCAGCCCCATCTCGCTTGCCCCTGAATGCCACTCAGCTTGCCGCAAAGTGAGCCAAATTCGCATTTCTCGCTTCTGCTGTTGCTGCTGCTGTGTGATGTGTTAGTTACATTGGTGCTGGGTTGATAATAAAACTCCCGCCGCAGAAAGCCTGAAAACAAACGCGCCTGAAGATTGTATCGCGCTGATGAACGGTGACGCTCGGGGTCAAAAAAATAGCAAGAGAGAGGAGAAAAAAAGAATTACAAAAGTTCTTTCTCTCTCTCTCGCACACACACACTCTGTGGTGGTTCCGCATTTTGGATAAGGGAACTTGCTCTGCCCCGGTGGTGCCAGTATGTCTCAGCGAAGCAGCTGAGAAGAGTTTCAACCACCCTAACCCTCTCTCTGCCCCGCCGCAGCCAAAACCGCAGGCCCATACCCACAAGCCAGAGAAACCTGGACTGATACCCATCACACACAGACACGCCAGAGACAGAGAGAGCGAGAGATAATGAGAGAGAGAGAGAGAGAGAGAGAGAGAGAGGGGACGACCACACATACCAGAGAAAGAGGTAGCGCTGTGGAAAATGAGAACTGGTGAGGTTTCAGCCTTTCTCTCTCGTTCTTTTTTTTTTTTCTTTTTCTCTTGTGTTTTCTCATTCCGTTTTTAAATCAGCGCCCTGTCTGAGGGCACCGGGAGTTCAGCCGGGCCACGGAGGAGGGCCACTTCAGACATGAGCAAGCGGCGCATGCTACCACGTCTGCGAGCGGCAGGCGGTGACTGTCCCAGCCGCGCCCCGACAGCAAGGCGGTGCCACCGCCTGTGTGACAGTCTGTTAAAGTCAGTGGTGGAAATGTGCATGAGAGACTGACAGTCGTTTATTAGTCTGCCAAAATGGCCATTTGCCTGTGTGTTTTAAGTCATCATTACGAATGAAATTAAATCAATTTTTTTGATTGTTTCTGCTTGGTGCTGCGCTGAATGCAAAGGGCTTGAAGAGGGAAGTGACCCAGTGTGCAGGAGCAGTGATGAGAAGCCGATGTTTGAGCCCAAAACAGGCCCTTATAAGGAGGCCTGGAGCTGTTTTCTCTCCGCTTCTGCCGTCCCGCTCGGCTGAAGTGATGCTGAGTTTGGATGGGAAGAGGCCATCCTTCCAAGTCAACATATTTACATATTTCACCACGATGCCGGGATGTTTTGCGAAAGGAGATGGCAGCCTTGTGGTCAGCGTGGCTATAAGCCACGGACAGCTGCTTCCTCCCTGCTCCCTGCTCCAGAACTTTCTCTCACCTTCCACAGGCCAGATGAACCAACTTATACACACAGACACACACACATACACACCCTGTTTCACTGGAACCTCATTAAACCTCAGAATGCACAATTAGCACAAATTAATCACACTTACCGGCACACGTCTGGAATCTTTCACTCCACCAAAACGATGAACTTATACACGCACGCATGCAAATCCCCTGATATCTGAGACAAGAACGAGATTAAGAACAAATTAAGAACAATTTATGTAACAGTGACACAATTACTCATAAAAAAATAAACAATCATGTTGATATTTTATATGCCAGTTGTCAAATGCAGCATATTAGCTGGTATGTAAATGAGTTGTATATGTAATTACTTTAATTATTATGAATTGTATTGGAATACATCACCAGATATATTTATGTCAGTTGTTATGCCCCAGCCCTGGTTAAAAACGCATGGATCGCATGGATTAAACCAGACCAAATGCTCAGTGTAGCGGGCTCAAAAAGTGGGCGTGGTTAACGGCTTTACTCAGCACCAGCCTCCCAATCCCGCCACATACTACGTTTTATTACTAAACCTCATTATTTCAGTAAACAAGCTGATAAGTATCACGTGCTATTTCTACACTCCCAACAACAAGCCGTGTCGTGGTCAGTTGAATTAAATCGCTGTAATCGAATCAAAATCACTGCTTTATTCAACCTCTCCTCCATCTTGGTTTAAGCGCCACTTTGATGCATAATTTCTATTGGGATGTATAGTACAGGCCAAAAGTTTGGACACACCTTCTCATTCAATGTGTTTTCTTTATTTTCATGAACATTTTCGTTGGTAGATTCTCACTGAAGGCATAAAAACTATGAATAAAAAAAATAAAGTAATAAAGTGAAGTGATTGTCACATGTGATACACAGCAGCACATCACACAATGCACACAGTGAAATTTGTCCTCTGCATTTAACCCATCACCCTGAGTGAGCAGTGGGCAGCCATGACAGGCGCCCGGGGAGCAGTGTGTGGGGACGGTGCTTTGCTCAGTGGCACCTCAGTGGCACCTTGGCAGATCGGGATTCGAACCGGCAACCTTCTGATTACAGGGCCGCTTCCTTAACCGCTAGGCCACCACTGCCCCACTGAACACATGTGGAGTTATGTACTTTTGGCCTGTACTGTACGTCAATGTGTTGCAACGCACAGGGGTTAAAGGTCAACAATATTCAACTTTGTCAGGTTCTTTGGGCACTCTGCTGGGCTCTTCCGGTGTGCATCCCTTAGAAAACGACGGACACGTCCCACCTGTGAAGGACTTTCTCAGCGACAGAAATCTGTCATTATTACAGATTTTTTTAAACCATGGGATCTGTCAGACAGAGAGCACAGGGAGTGGCACGTTAGCTCTCGTCCCTCCACTGTCCCCGCCCGGGCTGCAGCCAGGCCCAGTGGAAACCCCTGCTGGCTCGGCCGTCCCCTCAGTGAGTGGGGCGCCATGTTGCTCTTGGCAGTGCTCGGCCCCTGAGAGCCTCAGCACCAGCCCGGCTCCCGCTGCCAACGCACATTTCTCACATTTTCTCTCACACAGGGGGAACGCAGAGAGGATGAGAAAGAACGAAAGAGTGAGAGACGAGGGAGATGAAGTGACAAAGAAACAGAATTGGGCCCAAGATGGGTAAGAATTGCAGGTGCCTTTCTATTTCTCTGTCTGTCACGGGTGTCATGCTCTGGTGTTTTCACTCTGACTGAGTGTGAGTTTTTGTAAGTGTGACGGCTGGGACGTTTCCTGGGACATGGGCAAGAGGACAGAAGGGTTACTCAGATGAACAGTCAGATGCCATGGCATCAAATGTGACCCCGGGATGATGAAAAACACTTTTCTGGGGGGGCTGGAAATGACTGTACACTGTCAGGCCAAAACACACCTACTCATTAACTGGTCAAACCCCACTTTCTACCACTGTGTCACTCAAAATTGAGTTGCTCCAGGGGGACTGTCCCTGTAACTACTGATTATAAGTTGGTCTGGATAATTGTGTCTGCTAAGGCAATAAATGTAAGTAAATGTAATTTCAATGTGGGGGTGGGGGTGGGGGTGGGGGGGTGTAGGCTCCTCGAAACACTGGACATTTACTGTGATCACAGCATTCTCAACCACCTTCAGTTAGACAATAGGGATGGTTTCAAGTTCAAGTTTTTTTGTCACATACATACAACACGCAGTGAAATCTTATTGGACTATTAAGTGAAGTGCAAGTTTAAAGAGAGGTTCATATTTAACACTATCACTGGGTAGTGAATACGGAATAATTACAGTAACAAATGATCATTTGAGTAATTTTTGGCTTGCTGGCTGCTTTTGAGTTCATGTTATAGATCATCTCACAGAGCTCTGTACAGTGACGACAATAGAGGTCCAAGCAGTGGTGAAGGTCCAGATGTCCAAAACGTTTTCCTGTGTCCCCCGTCATAGTCTCCATATAGCCTCCATAGAGTAGGTGTGTTGAAACTTTTTACTGCTAGCGCATGTGAGGGTCAAATTATGAATCAATCTAAAATGGTAAAAACTGTGTCACATGGAATCCAAGTAAAACCCGAAATAGCCCAGTATTTCATAAGCAATCAGCACCACAGACAGCTCCTCTTTATTAATCTGTAACTGCATGTTATTAACGTGGAAACTAGCGCAATGAAATTAACGCAATGTACAGAGTGGGCTGACATTCTGCCAGTTCATTTATTGTCATTGCTGAAGAAATGATGTTCAACCACATTTATTCTGTTTGTTGTTCCCTTCGTGGTCCTGGAGGACTGTGATTGACTAACCATTGACTAATAAACAGTAATCGATTAATTGACCGATTCATGGAATAAAGGGATCCCTGGTAAACATGTCTGTATCTGACTCTCTGTGATGCGAATTCATGTGCGTTTTCTGAGGCCGCGACACAACAAGCCACGAACTGAAAGACAAAGAAGCAAGCAAAGGACAGAGAGATGCTGGCAGGGAGAGGAAAGGAGGGGGGAGATGGAGGGAGAGAGAGGGAGCAAGAGGGAGTTAAACAGGGTTCATTGCCATCAGCAGCAACCAGAGCCCCGTCCACCCCAACCCGCCAAGGATGGACGTTTAACCTCGAATCCCACACGCCGGCTTCTCTGGCAGGACAGGCCAATTTGTATTTGTTATTTAATTTATTTTTTCTACACTTTAATTTAAACTTTATTTCCTCTGTGAGTCCGGGGTCCGGGCATTTCTGCACAAATGAACTTTCTCCGAAAATAAAGGGAGGGAGGGTGAAGAGAGAAGGCCAGGGAGGGAGGAAGAAGAAGAAGAAGGAGGAGAAGAAGAAAAAAAACCAAACTGCACAGTCTGTCTCTTGGGTGCCCTTCTTGCCATCCCATTTCCTATGCATCTGGTCTGTGTTTGTGCAGAGAGGGAGAGGAGGAGGGGAGGGAGGAGGCCGTCTGGGGCCGATTAATAACCAGTGATTTATAGGAACTTTTATAGAATAATACAATAAAAATGTGTGCGTACGTGTGTCCGTGTGCACGTGTGCGTTTGTGTGTGCGAGAGAGCACAAGAGAAGTGTGCGCACAATGGTTTTCTAATTCCGGGGAATCAAAAACAAATTATCGGCAGGGGGAAAAGAGAGAGACAACTCTGGGCAAATTGGGCACAGATGGACAGAGAGAAGGCAGGAAATAAAAGAAAGAGGGAGAAGAGAAGAGAGAGAGGGAGAACTGAGAAAGAGAAACAGGAGAGAAGGCGTAGGAGGGTAGAGGGGTACCACAGAGACGGGAGGATCAAGGATGTGATGGAGAGAGAGGAAAAGGGTGAGGCAGAGGACACGGGCACAGAGGGGAGAGGAGGAAGAGAGGGTGGTGGGAGGGGAGAGAGAGAGGGGGGAGTTCCCATGCCCTGCACAGAGGAAATGGGTCTTTAGAGCGGAGCGTGTGTGTGTATGTGTGTCTGCAGCGGGGCACAGAGCAGCAAGGAGACCCAAACCATCCTCTACTGCCCTCAGGGACATATGATACCCACCTCTCAATTACCTGACCAGTTTCTCATCCCTGTGCAGCTATTCAAACCCTTCTTTGTGTGGTTACAGCTATGTAATAAGTGCTTTATACATGTGTAGTAATCTGAGCTCCACTAAAACTTTTAGGTCTTTGTGAGAAACCAATCAGCCATAATATTTTGACCATCCATCTATACTGACTAGGTTCCCCTTATTAGTTGCCAGATGGTGGTAGTAGCCAGTGGGTTAGACACTTGCCTATAAATAGACCCCACTTACTACCATTGTGTCCCTGAGCAAGACACTTAAGCCTGAGTGTCTCCAGGGGGACTGTCCCGGTAACTACTGATTATAAGTCACTCTGGGTAAGGGCGTCTTCTAAATCCTGTAAATGTAAATGTGATTCATTTCTTGAAATCTGAAGAATTTGGAGGCCACGTCAACACCAGGTTTAATATGCTGTTTAATGTGCAAACGATAACTGCCGTGAGCCACAACACCATGCAGATGTTGACGTTTGCGTTTTAGGTTAAATTGGGGAAGGAGCAGGATAAGAGGGAAGAGTTGAGAGGTAAGGAGATGAACAGGATAAATCTTATGAGTTGATGTGGAGAAGGAGCCGAGTCGAGTTGACGAATGCCAATCAATGACTGAGCAGCTGTCATAGGCCATCTTGCCAATTTATGGGAGTCACGTTACCTCATCTCCGTGTTGCTCCCGGTCAGATGCATGGAATCATGTGACAAATAAATACTTGATAATGCTTATAAGAAAAATGGGTTCTGGACACCTTCTGGTTCCCTAACCACTGGCCACTGGGCAGTGCTGGCCTAGAGGTTAAGGATGCAGCCCCGGTTCAAGGTGTCACTAAGGCAGTGAGCAAAGCTCCGTCCCCATACACTGCTCCCCAGGCGCCTGTCATGGCTGCCCACTGCTCACCAAAGGTGATGGTTTAATGACAATGACAATCACTTCACTTTCACCTTTCACAAACACTTTATATTACCATATATACAAAATTGGTATAGATCCAAAATCTAATCAAAAGAGATCTCCTCTACATACAACCTCTCTATGTACATTTGTGCATAAATAACTGATGGTTAAATACATATTAAATACATTTTAATACACATTGTCAAGACAAAAAAAGAACAAAAAATTCTACCCATCCCTTTACGCCACCCTCAGCTGTGACCTTTTGACCTGTAAAAGCACCCTTTTCAACTGCTGAAATTTGTCACAGGAAGTGGAGTCGGTGTCAGCCCAACCTTACGAAAGCATCAGGTGGGGTGTGTGTGTGTGTCTGTGGGTGTGTGTGTGTGAGCTGTCGTGTGGTGATAGAGTGAGATTGTGCATGAGAGGCAAGATGAGCGTGAGAGAGAGAGAAAACCGGCGGAAACGGAATGGGGTTTGATTGGGAGGTGTGGAGGAAGCCGCGTTTGTCTTGTGTCAAGCCTGAGCATTAAACTTTTACTCAGCGGGCGATGGCATGACTGTGGTGATAAGCAAGTACCCAAAATAAATTACTTCCTGCGGCAAGGGCCTGGACTGTGGCATCTGTCAGAGGGGTCTGGCGGCGCTTCCCATTGGGCCCTGCCTCATCTCACACTGGCTTGGCTCACACAATATCTCAGTTCTGGGGGAAAGCTCTGCTCCTCCCTCCCCTTCCCATCATGCCCCTGGGCACCGCCACCCACACAAGAGCTCCTGCCTCCTCTCAGCATGCCCCCCAGCCAGTGCCGGCGCTCTCGTGTGGGCCCAAGGGTTGATGTTGGCAGCTGTACAGTGCAAGAGAAACGGGTGGGGGGGAGAAGATGAAGAAAAAACGCGTCCAGCACCGCTGGAAAGTCCATCAGTGGGCCGCGCCGGGCCCCCAGAGCCGAGCAGCGAGCACGTGGAGGCGAACGCACTTCCTGTTCCTCGCAATCAGATGACCCCTGCGCCACTTCTCTAAAAACAGGTATCAGAATTCGGCAGCGCCTCGCCCGGCCGAAATTTATAGAGTGCTATGAAGAAGTGCAGAGCCGTTGAAACGGCATGTGTGTATTTCGCCGAGATTAGTGAAAAAGAAAGAGAGGAGAGAGAGAGAGAGAGAGCGCTGATGTCTCGCCAGCGTGGCGTTGTCGTACGTGTTCCGCGCTGGTGGCGTACGTGCCAAGCGGCCCGTGTATGACTGTGAGAACCAGTGTGCGACTGAGCCAGCATACGTGTGACCGCAGCCATGCAGACATCGACTGCCCGAGAAGCAGAAACCCAAAAGAGAGAGAGAAAAAAAAGAACGAGCCAGGTATCACTGAGGCCCGGAGTGTGGCGCACTCGTATACACACACATTCACACACACACACACACACACACTGCGGCGTGGGTACAGAAAACAGGCCGAAAACCCACACAGGTTTCACTTCTGCCTGGTGTGGCAGCACACACACAGCAGTGTGTTCTGAGGTTAAGAGTTCACGATCAGGTCAGGGCACAGACAATGCTGAAACACACAGAAACCAGCACACACACATGGTAACCAGGCAAATAAAATGCAAACAAAAGGATGGGCATCCCTTACATTACAGATGTCAGTTACATGATGTGCAAGATGCCAAAAGTGTGTGGTTCATCCTATACATACAGTACAGGCCAAAAGTTTGGACACACCTTCTCATTCAATGTGTTTTCTTTATTTTCATGACCATTTACGTTGGTAGATTCTCACTGAAGGCATCAAAACTATGAATGAACACATGTGGAGTTATGTACTTAACAAAACAGGTGAAATAACTGAAAACATGTTTTATTTACTAGTTTATTCAAAATAGCCGCCCTTTGCTGTGATTACTGCTTTACACACTCTTGGCATTCTCTCGATGAGCTTCAAGAGGTCGTCACCTGAAATGCTTTTCCAACAGTCTTGCAGGAGTTCCCAGAGGTGTTTAGCACTTGTTGGCCCCTTTGCCTTCACTCTGCGGTCCAGCTCACCCCAAACCATCTCGATTGGGTTCAGGTCCGGTGACTGTGGAGGCCAGGTCATAACTCCACATGTGTTCATTCATAATTTTGATTCCTTCAGTGAGAATCTACCAATGTAAATGGTCATGAAAATAAAGAAAACACATTGAATGAGAAGGTTTGTCCAAACATTTGCCCTGTACTGTATACACACACACACACACACACACACACACATACATGACCATCCATATATATATGTTACATATGTGATACATGTGTGTAAATGTGTGGACATGAGTGTTTAATAGAATGTTTAAAGAAAAAAAACTATGAATATGCAAATACATGCATGTATGAATGCGATCTGGGTGATTGAGGGTGGAATATTTTACAGTTTGTGTGTGTGTGTGTCCTTGCACACTGAGGCAGCCGGTCAGAGTGCGAGCAGCAGAAGTCAGCTGGGATGGGGGTGACGGGGGTTGAGTCATTCTCATGGCCTCTCGGCCTCCTCCGGCCTTTATTCCTGCCGCTGCACTGGACATCAGCCTGTCTGCTCGCACCGCCACACACACACACCACGCACACATTGTGGCTCAGCCACTCCATTAAAGAGCACACTCACACGGAGCGGAGTGACATATGTGCTGATGAAACAGAAACGCCGGCAGACAGAAAGCGGCCCGAAACAAGAGTGTCGCCCAGTCGTGAGGACAGAAGGAATGGCCTGCCCTCTGCTGGCCACTAAGCAGCACAGCACCCAGTCACACTGAAGAAAGTTCAACAGTTTCAAATGCTCATCATCTGTCTCAGGTTCTGAGACTTATATACATTATTTTATGATCTGGACCATTCTCAATCCTTCAGTGATGATAACATGGAACTGGGATGCTGTGTTGGTAAGGAGTGTACTGTCCTGGATAGAAAATGCCATTTTGAAGTTTATAAACGCATGTTAATAAGTGGCAATTTTCACAACACCGACAGATGTTACAATTACAATGCTACAAAATTTTTTAAATGCTGCCACACAAGGGTAGAGAATTTTGGTCCCTTATAAGGGAAAGTACAGGTGTACAACATAGGAGTTTGTCATGGTTCCCACAATTTCACTGCAGCCACATCACCATGGTCATCTGAGAAATGAAATGTCACTGGAGGCTGGGAACTTCTCTTCACTTCTCTTTTTTGGGGCAGCTGTGGTTATGGGAAATGTATCAGTCTTTGTGATTCACAAATTGGCTCTGTAACTAAGGCTTGTTTGAACAGAGTTAAGTGATTTTTATTTCTGTTTCGCAGGTGTCTGTTTATTAGAATGATCTCTGACACGTTCGCTTCTCTGCAGACTCTCACTGCACTCATTCTATTAATACCCGTCACTCAAGGTGCTCGAAACAAAACGACTAAATATATTCCCTCAGACGTAGATCTTTCTCATTTATGATGCGGCGGGGTCTTTGTCTGACCACAAACCACAGTTCAGGCAGGTGGCACCCATCCTGACACCATTTCTGTCTTTCTGTAGTCACGGCGCATTAATTTCTCCCAAGCAAAGAAAAAAAAAAATACACTCCCTGTGATTTCTGGAGAAACTTGTTCAGGGACACAATGGTAATAATTGGGGTTTGAACCTGTGCCTTTGTGGTCTTCTGGTTCGTAGGCAAGCCGAGTGGTCAGCCATGTTCCTGCTGCGTTAAAAAAAAAAAAAAAAAAAAGCACCCCAGACTCAGAGAGGCGTCTAAATGGCATTGACCCAGAGCAGAGGGGATTATAACAATGGTTTATACGCCGGCTTCATACAGGAGCCCATCCCCAATGACCATAAATCACCCTGAGTATTAACAAAAGATAAGAGTGCTTCCACACATTATACACACACAAGCTGGTGTGTACTTAAGGCCCCAGTAAAGGCTTGTCAGCCAGTGTTAGTACAACAGTGCTGGGTGTTTAATATTAGAGTCACCTGAAAGGGCCTGCGGCAGCGGTGAGCCGTGCCACTGTGCCAGAACAGAAGGTATACACACACACACACACACACACACACACACACGTTTGATAATATTCCTGCCTATCCATGTATTAGGTTGCATAAACCACCTTAAGCTAAACATCTCCTGAAAGACTGAGTGATCCTTAGAGGATCCTTAAGTGTGCACACGTGCGCCCGAGCTGTGGACTAACATTCCCTCGCACCAAGTCTCCTCATGCTGTCACGGGCTGACACCGGTTCCATGTTTGGTGTTGACTGTGTGAGTTCCTGATTTCCGGGTTGTGTACAGTGGTGTGGCTATGTATAAATCTATCCTGATTGTGTCTTGTCCCTGTCAGGTCATTATGCCTTTAACTTCCCATATCTGTATTACAGCCCAGCGTTGGACTTGTTCTAGTCTTACCATTCAACATATTGTGCACATGAATAACTGACACTTCTTTTAAAAATGCTCTTGTGCTTCCTTCACTTCATTACACCAAACTCCCAGTACAGAATTGCCGCTCCTCCAATGACCTCATCCATTTATTTACATTTATGGCACTTAGTAGATGTCCTGATCCAGAGCAACTTACAATCAGTAGTGACAGGGACCGTCCCCCTGGAGTGTCTTGCTCAGGACACATTGGGAGTAAGTGGGGTTTGAACCTGGGTCATCTGTTACCCACCAGGTTACTACCACCTGAAGAGGGTACCATCCATGAACACGTACAGCACACATGCATCTTTCAGCCTGAGCCGTTTACATTCGGGATTTTGGGTAAACATTTTAAATCATGTACATTTACATTTATACCATTTATCCAGAGCGACTTACAATCAGTAGTTACAGGGACAGTCCCCCCCCCTGGAGCAACTTATGGTTAAGTGTCTTGCTCAGGGTCACAATGGTAGTAAGTGGGATTTGAACCTGGGTCTTCTGGTTCATAAGTGTGTGTGTTACGTCATGGCTCATGGATCATGGCTTTAAGAGACTACTGGCTTTAAGAGATGCACTTTTTACTGTGTGAAAAGTGCATGCCGCCTTTTTACTTTTAAATACTGCATGGTTCACATGAATCATGACGCATTTAAGTAATTCCCTTTAAATCACCCCAAGTGATGTTCTTAAAGATGTTTTATGCCACCAAGCCATAATTGTGAATGTGTCATATACATGTATATCACTGTTTTTATGAGATAATAGGTGTGCAAGACACACATTGTAGACGCTGTACACAGTCCATTTATAAAGTCTCAAAATAGCTTCAAATATCTTAAGTTAATAATTACATGTGGTCTATAAAAGGATGTTGATGTCAGAACTATTGACTTGGATCCCAGCATGTTAGTGAAGAGTTCACTCGCACACACACACACACACACACGCACGCACACACATCACCAATCTCCCTCCGTCTACGTACTGAGAAAGAATGCACAGCGCATCAGCGTGGCCATCACGTATTCTCGGAATCGCTCCTCGGCCTTGTTCTGTGAGAACCGGTACCTACGCTGGTGTGCGTGTTTCGTTTTTTCCTTTTTTTCCGAGCGCTGACGAGCATGCTGGTAACCGTGGCAACAGCGCGTTGATAATTCCTGCCCACTGATACCCATCTCTGTCTCTCTCTCCCTCTCTAGGTTCACCTCCACCAGCACGAGTGAGTCATGATGTTGTCAACTTCCTGTGCACATCAAGAACTCGCTCTGACCTACAGAATTTCTCTTCCTGTGTGTGTATGCATGTTCCATTTGCCCTAATTGTGGACTTTTAGTGTGTTTCCTGCCTGTGTTCGCTTCCCCTTCTGATTATACATGTTATTGTGCAAGTTGGATGGGAACAAAATCTCAATCCACAAAATGACAAGCTACGAATGTGACCGAAGGGTCTCTGGTAGAGGCATGAAAGTTTTGAGCATGAGGAAGTAAGGGTCCAGCATGTGGTCTGATGTCTATTCTCACAACTCAGGGACGTACTAAAGCACAGTAAGCAGTGAGGGACGCACAGAGAGCAAAATTACGCAATAAGATGACAAATATACAGACACGTGAAGCTGAGAAATGTAAAAAATGAACTGTGACTGCTTCAGTGCGCTTGCTCATGGGAAGAAACAGGGACCATGGGATGCCTTCATGGTGAACGTTGCAGTCCTGTAGGGAGTGGTGCTGAATCATACAACATTTGGCCCTCAGTTACCAGATCTCAACTAAAATATGTGCTAGTTTGGAGTGATGTGACAAAGGTATGTTGGTCCCTGACGTATATATATATATATATATGTTGGTGGAGATGGTTCAACAACCAAAGCCATCTGCTCCAAGAAGAAGAAAGACGGACCGGGGTGATGGAAAGTGGAGAATCGTTTTGACAGACTGAATTACGTTCACTTTCACAGTCTGTAAAAGCAGCATGACCAGGAGCGAAAAGATGGGCCTGTCTATAATTTCAGCTGAACCCGCCCTCTCAGCGTGAACCCGGCCCTGCGGAGGCTGCAAGCGCACATCACACGCGCTGAAGTGTTTCACTCACACACCGGACAATCTGACAAGGATAACAAGCAAGGGCTGCACTAGCTTTTTCATACTTTGACTGACATGCAGATTGATGTCCAGTGCCTTTGGTTCTCAGCTTTATAATACTCCAAGCTGCAGGATTGGTTTGCTTAACCCAGACATGCACACAGATCAACGTTAGACACTATGGCCCTGTCCAACCCAGAATGCTTTTCAGAATGCCCAACCGCTCTTTTAACCCCCATGTCATGATCCGCAGGGGTAATTCCAGGTCCGGAGTCCGGACCGGAGTTTCATGTTAGTCTTGTGTAATGTTCCCTGATTGTGTTCACCTGGTGTATATTTATAGAATTGTATAAAGCGATCCGGTTCGTGTCTTTTGGCCGCCGGGTCATTGTCTCGTGATATTTCCCCTGTTGTGTGTATTATGTATTAAACCCCTGTCCCGTGCATATGCATCCTCCTTCCTCGCCATGTCCAGCCATCGTGACAGAATGACCCGACCATATTTGGACGCAGCCGCCACCACCCCGCTGAGATCCAAGGAGCCGTGGTTCGTCCCTTGTCCCTGGCCAGAGTTGGCTTCATGTTCCGCAGGGTCCCGACGCTGGGTTTTCCGGACGGTCGAGGATGCCTGCCCAATAGTCAATGTGGGTTCGAGCTAATGTTTGCCAAGTTAGAAGTGGACTTTCATTACTAAATCAAACGACCAGTGAAAATAATGTGCCACAAATTTGGGACACCTGGTCACCCTACCTGTCACCTGCCTAGTCACAGTACATTAAAAAATGATCAATTGATATTGATATTTTTGCTTAGGCTAGATTTTCTTTTATGACTTGGTGCCTATTGGTAATCTTTGTCCATGCAGATTTTTAGCTTACCCAGGAAGCAGGGCAGGGCCACGGCTGGTGTCAGTAGATCTCATATGATAGTGATTTTCTCAATAGCCGGGTGTGAAGGCAGAACACCAACTTCCACTCCACAAAAACCACACTACCTCTGCCCACGTTGGTGGCTTCCAGGAGAGGGCGGAGTCAAGCTACTATCAGTAAACCTCTCAGGGGACAAGAGGTGACAAACTATTTCACACACACGCACACACACACACACACGCACACACACACACACAGATAAGGTGGCCAAAACTAGCACCTATTCTCATTGATTCAAGTCATGATAGCACTTAGCACATCAGTGCTCTGCTGTCACCAACCAGGAACAGCACACAGTCCCCTTCCCTGGCACCCACAGCACCTCCGTTTCCACTAATGTTGAATACATATATTTGCAGGCATATTTTAAATTATATTTAGTGTGACGGTGGCCGGACATGGTAAGGAAGGAGGACGCAATGCATGATGCTTTGTGAAGTTTGCAAAAGACATTAACACTAGACAGTTGTCATGAAGAAAATGTTTGCAAATCAAAGAATACGATTATAAGATATCATTCGATTGGCTGCATTAATATAAATAGTTTTTTTTTAAATTGTTTTGGTTTTTGGAACTATTGAATCCTAGTATTACTTGGACCAAATATCATCCTGGAATAACAGAACTCATGAAATCCTACCAGCTAATCGCTCACACAGGCCAGTGAGTTATTAGTTGCTCAGATTTAACGACTGGTTGTAATTAAAGCAACAACTGTCATGATCTTAAAGCATTTTTTAATTTTTTGTTTAAAAAAACAAAACGAAATGAAACCAGCATTAAGCTTCGTGACTTCCGAAATTTGCTGAAGCCTCCGCTGCTTTCTGTTAGACAAGACACACGGAACAAATGTAGAGGCTAAATTACAACGTGTAATCAAAGATGTGCACAGATGCTAAACCAAGCTACCTACATAAAGACCGCAAGGATTGTGATCTCAAAAAGGCATGAGGTCAGCCTGGGTGTTGCCTCGACAACTCCAAAGCTGTGAGAGATACCTTATCAATGTGGCAGTGGCGCATAGCAAATGCTGGATGTGGCAAACACACACACACACACACACACATTTCCTCTTGTAGATCACTCACTCAGACAGGCTGACACTCGTAACAAGTACATCGACGCCCTGCCATGTTCTACAGCACGAGGGGAGCGACCCCTAACAGCCACGCGACGGCCAGGCGGACGCCTTCCTGACTGATATTGGTGCAAATTTGCTGATTAGGACCAATTCAACAATTAAAACCTTCAGGGGTCCTCTAACTAATGTTTTCCCATCACAATCTTAATTACTTTCCCAAGCCCCTTTGTTTCATTTCTGCGGTGCAAAAAACAGCCCAAAATATTGGCAGGCGAATCCACAAGGACCTCATGCTGCTTCTGTGGATCGAGGGAGCGAATTCACAAGGGCGTGTGAAGTCACTTAAGCGCTTGCCATGTTCACCGTCCCCGTCCCCGCCACTCCTGTACTTCTGAAACGAATACTACTGAACAGAAGCCGGGGGGGTAGATTATTTCCACATGACGTCGGCTCAGAAGCGCCTCGGGGGTGATCAGCATAGCTGCAGAAACGTCTTCAGAGGAGTCGACTTGAAAGGTAAGAGAGGAGACGCTGCCGCTGATTACAGATCGCCTCATTTGGCACCCGTGCGTTCATATATCTTGAACGCGGCCGTGACATTTATGGCAGGAAAGAGGCCCTTCCAAGGGTTTGAGGGCATGGCAACGCGACTGCGCCTCTGGGAATTGGTACGCCACCGCGGAGCCCGGCAAGCAGCGACGCGCTGGGCCACACCAGACCAAAATGTCCCGCTCCAAACTAGGGGTTGCGCTAAACACCCATCGCCACCCCTCCGCCGCGGTGCAGCGCTCGCGCCGTGCCATCAGCGGTCACCGGGAATATACACTCACTTACTCGCGAGCTTCCACCAGCCCTCAAACAGAATCCACATACGTGTAATACGTGGGTTTAATGACCTTTGGCAAGGCAGCCTGGAAAACACCAGCGCAGAATGGATGACCTCCAACGTTTGGATGATGGGAGGGGTGTAGTTTACCAAGGATGAGAAAAACCCACCAAGTCACAAGTTCCGCTTTGCTCGCTAAGACAAAGGTTTTAGAACTGCAGAATAAAAGGAACCAAGAAAGCATTGTGTGAGTTTGCTTGTGCGTCGGGAAAATTTCACCATAGCTTTCAGTCAACATGAATTTACAATGATCTAGGACAAATGAAAACCACCAAATACATAACTAAACGGGAGTTTAACGCCACTTGTTTTGAGAACACGGGAACAGGTTGGGACTTCAAAGTCCTTGGAAATGTGAGACCACATTGTAAAACCACCACACCATCATGCAGAATCGTAACAAAATGTAAGTCAAGTTAAATTCAGGATTAAAAGCATGTGTCGCTAGAAGAACACATTTCCTAATGAAAATATATAAATATGTAGTTCAACCAGTACATACAACATTTCGCATTTAATTCTCTTAACATGTCAAAGTGAATGTCTTTGTGAAACATTGCAGCACAGCACACGGTGACACAATGAAATGTGTCCTCTGCTTTTAACCATCACCCTTGGTGAGCAGCGGGCAGCCATGACAGGCGCCGGGGGAGCAGTGTGTGGGGACGGTGCTTTGCTCAGTGGCACCTCAGTAGCACCTCGGGATTCGAACCAACACCCTTCCGATTATGTGGTCCATTTCCCTAACCCGCTAGGCCACCACTGTCCTGAAAGCGACACACAATGCAGCTGTTCCTACAGGTAACACAATACCACATTATTGCATTAGAATTTATTTATTTTAAGTCATCTCTGCCAAGAATGTGGTATTGTGTTACCTTGAGAAAGCGGCCATGCACCTGTAGGAACAGCTGCATTGTGGGTATCTTTTGCTCTCTGAATAAAAAGGTTTGGGTTTGGTGTCGGCGGTTTGACATTTACACTGAGCGGGCGGAGCAGCGTCATGGTGATGTCGAGAAGAAGCACGCCTTGATCTCTCTGGAGGATCGAGACCCCTCGACTGTTTAAAAAGCACAACAACATGGCGGGTGGGCACGCGTGGGACAGATGAACCGAAACTTGTTCAACACAGCTCACCGCAGGAGGAAGCAGATAAAGGTCCTGAACTTGAGGTCACTTCAGAAAGCCCTTCAACACCCTGCGCTTGTGTGGCTTCCGTCCCCCACCGCCTTCCAGTCTCTCGTTCCCTGTCTGTAGAGGAAGAACGGTGCTTTATGAGGAGGTGTCGACCGAACTCTCCGCATTCCCACCATCCCTCATCTGACGGACGTGACTCTGGCCATGCAGCGGCGGCTGCCAAACCGCAGCGCACTTATGCACTAGCACACACACACACACACACACACACACACACACACAGACAGACAACATTTCCGATATGCTGGGCACACACACTCATAGTTTCAGTGCTGGTATTTTTTTGACCATTTCATACAAACTTGGACAGTAAGAGCTGAATTCCTTCAGAATTCTGATAATAATCCATCTGCACATCTTGGCAGCGGATGTGGTCCTGATATGGTAAAAATGGAGATTGTGTTGGTGATGGCTGCTGATGGCCTTGCAAACAAAATATGCGCATGTGACATGTTGGTGCACAGGAGATGTCATTTATCCTCATTGGCTCCTCCCATTTTGATCTTTGTTTATAAAGACATCACTAAAGTTAATGTTCTGGGTGTCGAAAAGAATAGCACTCAAACAGAAAGTGGTGGTTGTCAGGTCCTCTCCAAAGCAGCTCTTTCTGTAAATCCAGCAAAACTTCCAGGAAAATCGGGTCTTTAGTTTCACTGTGATGACATCAATGTATCACACCGGGCCACCCAAGGTTGTCCTCTCCCCAGAATCGCACGGTTCTCCTATAGGTTCTCTGGATTCCTTACCACGGTCCAAAGGCATGCACACTAGCTGAATTTTTGGTCGCTGTGTGTATGTGTGTGCCGTGAAGTAGTCTGGCATGTCCGGATATGGTCTCCGACAGCTGCCACCCTGTGTAGGACTAAATGGTTATGGAAAATGAATGAGTGGGCAACAGTGGTGGGTAAGTACGCAGACCCGTAATTAGAAGGTTGTTAAATCCCGAACTGCCTAGGTGCCACTAAGGTCCCCTTGAGCACGGTCCCCACACACTGCTAACCGGGCGCCTGTCATGGCTGCCCATTGCTCACTAAGGGTGATGGTTTAAAAGCAGAGGACACATTTCATTGTGTCACCGTGTACTGTACTTGCACATCACATTCATATTTATATGAATGTATTATATAAATTATATGAATGAACTGGGTGGTAGTAGCCTAGTGGGTAAAACACTCGCCTATGAACCAGAAGACCCAGGTTCGAATCCCACTTACTACCATTGTGTCCCTGAGCAAGACACTTAACCCTAAATTGCTCCAGGGAGACTGTCCCTGTAACTACTGATTGTAAGTCGCTCTGGATAAGGGCGTCTGATAAATGCTGTAAATGTAAATGTAAATGTAAACTTCTACTCCAGCACCATAAAGAGCATCCTGACGAGATTTACTCTTGCAAAAAAATTTTTCTTTTACTTTTTACTTTGACTTCACTCATTTGCACACCTTCACCCTGCCTGTTACACATATTTTATGTTTAATGTTAAAGACATAAAATTGTAATATTTGGTAATGTATACAATATTTGCATATTGGTTCATTGTATACTTGCAATATTTGCAATACTGTGCAATACTTGCAATATTTGCAATTCTGTAGCAGTCGCCAAAGCAGTTTACTGCATATCATACCATGTATGACTGTGTATGGGACAAATAAAATTTGAATTTGAATTTTAATAGCACACATGCCCTCTTCTACTTTGCGGTGCACATTGGGTACATATGACACAAAAGTTGTGTCACTTCTGATGTTTCACACAATGGTACATAAGAGATCAGCATGACTCATAAATAGAACAATTTACAGAGCACCTACTGAAGGATTACAGGGGAAATGCAGCATAGTCGATTGAGACTTTTCTAGAACAATATGCGGCGTTAGACATTTACGCCAGTGAGGCACCAGTCCCAGGCGGTCCATGAGTAGCTGGCATCGGTGGATGACTCAGACCTTCATTAACTTGTTAAAAAGGTTCTGCTGGCAAAGCACCGAGGTGCACAGGAAGTGCGCACATCACCAACACCTCAACCAATCACACTTTTTTTTTTCTTAACATGGCCCCTGCCAAAGACGCACACTGCCCACAAACTTTCAGTTCTGCCAGAGCTTTAGGTCACAGGGTCAGGGGGAAATTTTGAAAAAATGTTCAAAATGTCCACATCCGAGAGCTGTGAATGCTGACCCCCGACCAAACAACGTTCCTCCATTCCAGTTTGCAGCTGATTTACGAGGATGGACATTGGGAATGCTATGGGCTATTTGTGCAGGATGCATTAAAAATAAAGTGAGCGAGCGGTGCATGACCTTAAGTTAGGCTAAATGGCAAATTCTGAATCACAGCATGCTTGGTGATAACTGCGAGTGCTTGCCAGCCAAATCGTGGGCTGTTTATAATTTTTGGGATGGGGAGTTTGAGTTGTATTGAATATATTATCGTAAAATGGCTCCCATGGTATGCTGGCATATTCTTAGTGAGGTTCACCGATGGGTGATTAGAGGCTATGTGGTGCAGCCCATTACAGCCATCCAGCACTGGTTTTGGATCATAACCCTAAATCACTTCATATCTCTCCTCCTGAATTCCCATGCAAATTATGATTCACTGTCTTTATGATTCATGTTTGCCGTTGCACAACAGAATGCACACCAATGATCTTTATTTTTTCCAACAGAAACCGATGTGAAAGCTCACAGTTCAATTTCAATAAGTGACGAGTGGAAAGTCCAGTCCGATTCATAAACATCGTTCTGCCATTCATGCACACATTAATAGAGCATTACAATTAAAAAAAGGTTGATGTTCAACACCAAAAGTGTTCTAGATAGACTGTTAGATTCATCGAGAAAAAAAAGTTCTAGAAAGACATGTTTTAACACATTCATTTATATATATATATATATATATTACATATGGAGATCCACAACCTTCTCTGTATATATAGTAATGTTTTGTAATTCTTTGGATGGTTTGAATATCAGAACTCTGTTTCAAAAGTATCATTCCTTGAGAAAGCACAAATTAAGGTTATTTTTCTTTAGGTAAAAAAAATATTTTCTTAAATAAGATGAGGTGATATAGAGGGGAAATGAAACAAACGCTCCAAAAACCCATGTCTCATGGGTAAAATATGATGAGGTGATGTAGAGGGGAACTGTGATTTTATGAAAACTTCACATGTTGGTCATTCCTGCGTAAACACTGACATCTGTCGGGCGACGAAGGAACTGCAATCCAACAAGCATGAATTGAGATGACCACCCATGTGCAATTATATCTTTAGCAACTTACGTTCAATTGTGTGCATAAAATACAGGAATATAAAGGTAGTTAAGATTAATACAGTAAGCCTTCAAGAAGGTTCTATTCTTAATACTCTCATATGCAAATGTTTCTGAACTCGCACCAGCTCCTTTTGGCAAATGTCACGTTAAAGGTGGCATCACAACTGTCGGTGGATATTTCATACAGAATCTCTAACCTGCTTGGCTGCATTCTTTTCTGAGAGAAAATACTTGGTTGGCCGCAAGTTCATTTGCATTTACACTTTCATCTTACTTGCAGGTTTTGCTCCTCACAGGGACAGAGTTGGTGAGGACAACTCTGGTGGTGAAGCTGGCCTTTCGCGCTCAGTGTTGCCAGGTCTGGCAAAGAAATGAAAAAACCTGAATTTGAAAACAGAGCAAGCGTTCAACTAATCCTGTCACCTTTCGCTTCTGATGTTCAGTTCTTGGAAATAAGTCAAAAACGACTCTGCTTTTGCCAGCCAAAAGTTATAAAAGGTTTAATCAGAGATAACAGACATCTCTAAATAAATTGGCAACAAGGCTGAGCTCTTGAGACACCTTTCAGCCACACTTTTCATGTGTCTCTCCATACAGTGTGTCCTGTACACAGTTCAACGCCTGACCGAGAAAGTTCAGCCTCTAACCATCAAATAATGTTGAGACTGAGAGTGATCAACACTCTGTCATGTTAGAAAATGGAAAACGAGGCAAATTGGTGGCACACGAAGGAAGCTAGAGCTTGTTGCATGATCGCAGTCCGCACAGGTAACAGTGGATGGAACATGGCGCTGGCATGGCGCAGCTCACAAAGCGCACCCCGGTAAAGACAACAGCAGCAATGTGGAGGAGGCAAACAGACATCTTACAGTCGCTCTCTGTGTGTCTCTGCCAAGGTTAGTCAGGGGAGATAATACAATGTGTCTGTGTGTGTGTGTGTGTGTGTGTGTGTGTGTTGAGGCAAGGGGGGGGATGAGTCATCCCTGTGAGTCATGTGCTCTGTGGACAGAATGTGTGTGTGTGTGTGTTTGATGGAGGTGGGTGTGTAAGAGGGTGGGTTGCACAAACAGCGTAATATATACTTAATCTTACGGATTAGATCCCACACTGGACACTTAAATCTCCAGGTTGTGGTCAGTTCTTCGGTTACAGTTGTTTAAAAAAAACACCTGTACTTTAAATGTACATTTTATATAGCTGTGTTTTTGTGTGTGTGTGTGTGTGTTTGTTTGGTTCATGTGAGACAGCCGTGTGGCGATTGTCAGAACTAAAAATACAAACACATACACGGTTGCAAAGTCAAGTTCACGAAAATGCTGGAGCTTTAGAAGGGGCGGAAATCTCCAGCTTTTTATGCGCTGTCAGGATTGGGTACAGATGATGAGGTCCCTCGGCCTGGCTCCCCGGCATGATCAGGCGTGGTGGCCCCCGACTCTCGGCCTGGCTCCCGGCGTGGTCCCGTGTGGCGACCCCGGACCCTCGGCCTGGCTCCCGGCGTGGTCCCGTGTGGCGACCCCGGACCCTCGGCCTGGCTCCCCGGTGTAGTCCCACGTGGCGGCCCCGGTCCCTCGGCCTGGCTTCCCGGTGTGGTCCCGCATGGCGGCCCCGGACCCTCGGCCTGGCTCCCCGGCGTGGTCCCGCATGGCGGCCCTGGTCCCTCGGCCTGGCCCCCTGCGTGGTCCCGCATGGCTGCCCCGGACCCTCAGACCATCCGGGTATGTGCAGGCCCTGTCTCCGCATGTCCCCTCTGATGCGTCTTGCGTCTTTCCCTGCACCATGCAGGGAGGTGGTCCCGGAGCCTCCAGCGACCGTTCCAGGCACCCCAGGCTGGTGCCTTCTGGGACCATGCAGCCCTTCTTGCTGCACGTGCATTGGTGCATTGCCAGACCATCCAGCTAGCCCCTTCTGCGACAAGCAGGCCTTCTTCCTGCCTGTCCCAGCTGGGTCCTCATGCCTACCAGAGGGCTCTATGGCGCTCCACCCCTCTGGAGGCGGACGCAGGCCCATGCCTGGCCCACCCTCCTCACCGGCTACCGGAGGATCCAGCTTGCATAATTTCACACATTGTTATTTCAGTCTCAGTAATGTAGGAGTCTTAACTTTTTTTTTTTTATTTATTGGTCCAGGCGATTAGGAAGAACCGAAATAGGATTTGTCTGATTCATGTTAATTTATTTTTAATCCCTCAATGTTCTGTGTCTTGTAACTACAGCTGACCCCCAGCAGGCTGAGGAATAATATTAGTCAGCGCCTAAATATGTTTTTTCTTAGAAAAGCCAATTAATGAAAGTGAACACCGTTTTCAACAAACTTTAGTAACAACACTGGAAAACCATTAATAAATTCTATTAACTGTAATAATGATAAAAATTGATATAATTCTAACATTGGCTGGTAATAGCTAGTGATGTTTCACCTTCATCCATTAGGTGGATGAACATGGATGGACATTGCTTGATTGCCTCAATGACTGCTAAAAATAAAGAAATGAAATTCATTTTGAAGGTGCATTTGTATACGTCATATAAATGTGAATGCAATGTGATTGGTGTAATTCAAACGTCCAACCACAGTGGGGAAATTTGTGCCCTTTCACAGCGTATCCCAAGCTGCCGAGGCGGCATGAGGACGTTTTAGTCCATCGCGGCGTGGTGCACGCCATCATACTGTTTTTCCTTCAGAGCCTTTTGCTTGTTCCTCTTTCCCCTGGAGAGAGCGTTAGGATGAAAGGCTGACGTAGATCCTTGATTCCTGACTTGCTTGCTTTGTGTCTGCCAGGCTCGGGATGTACGTTTTCTTTTTTTTTTTAAGTGAGGGGGCACATATCGATTCTCAGATGTGCATTAATAAACAGACGTCTTTCTTTCCATCACACCGAGCACCACTATGCACTTTGGCTCTTTTACAAGGCGTGAAAAAAGCACATTAGTGTCATCCTCAGCTGATCTACAGGCAGATGGAAATTGAAGTCCAACCTGAAGGGCGGTCACTTGAGGGACTTCCTGAAGTAACCTGCTCGAGATTTCCATCATCACTGAAGGAAGATAATGGGAAGATTATTAATCAGTGAAAAGTGTCTCTTTGTGATCCTTTCTCAATTCGCTTTTTTAAGCCACCAGCAGCAGCGCCGCAACAGACATGGCCTTACAGAGATATGCCTATGAAATATTCATGAGCTGGGTACTACATAAAGCCCGCAGGAGAATTGTGTACATATGATACATAGCCTGGTATGGATTTGCATCCCATTGCCGCTTTGTTTTCCATATGGGCTAAAGCCTGGGTGAGGACACCGGCCTCATTCTGCCTGACCAATTTGCCATGGCATTTCAGAACTGAATTAAAGCCCTATCCATTGGCAGTGACATTTTTTTTTTCCACCCAGAAAGCAACACGTTCAAGGCCCCCCAGTTCGCCATTGCATCATCGTGTTCCTCGGCGTGAGCTGTATCTGTACGGGCCATTCGCGTCTGGGAGGGGAGTGAAGCGGATCAGAAAACAGCAGCTGCCATTGCCTTTGGCTTTCTGGCGGCGTTGTGGCAACCCATTAAAGATGTAATTGACGGCTCGACCCAAGGAGAAAGCGCGGGGTAGAGAGGTAGCGCTATGCAGCAGTTGGAGAAGGAGACCGGGGATGCGAGGGAGCGGGAGAGGCAGCCCGGAATACTGATATCTGAGGCCGGATTTCTGCAGGTGAATCCTCACCACCAGGAGGGCCTTTCTCCCCCCCCCCCGCCTCTCACCGTCTGCACGATGCCGTTGCGGCATGGAGGGGCAGAGCAACCAGCTCTAACGCGTGAGAATGGGGCGAAGGGCATGTTTGTGGGGTGGCGCAGTGACGCTTGCCTGTGGCTGGGAGTCATGCGGCAGGGTGTGTGTGTTTAAGTAAGACGCGGTTTTTGGGCCCTAGAGGAGGGTGGATGAGCGCAAGAGGGCAAGGATAGACTCTGAGGTCCCAGTGACGTCTTTCTGTTTCATATTTAATCACATCGTGCCGAGGACTGTATGAAATCAATAGAATCTGTTGTGGGAAGGGAGGGAGGGAGAGAAAAGGCAGACTGTGATTGCTCCAGAAACTCAGTGTTTTATTAATAAGCCCTGGCTCACAACATGTTGAGTTTCAGAACTGTCTTTAAAGTTCTTTAATGATCTTAGGGTTTGTTGCCTCTCCTGCTCCAGCAAATATTTTAATGGCATGTGGATGTTTAAGAGGTGAGAGGTCATGATTACAAAACAATAAGCACATTTATTATACATTTTTTTTTTCATCCATGAGTTTTCTATAGACATTTCTTCACATTTGAACATAGGCCAGAACAATCCCTGGACAGTAACTTTCTTTATCTAATGAAGGTGAAGCCTTGAAAATACTGGAGATTTGCCTGCTGGGTCAGGTAATCATAATGACCAACATACTTGGACAAGTAATAAAAATTGAATACAAATATTTGTTGTTCAATTTTATTTGAAGAATTATGTACAATGTGAATGTCCATATCTTAAACTCTCCTAAACTTCAAAACAGGACCTGCTGCTTTAAACCTACAGAAACAAACAAATTGGGCATTATTATAGCCATGTTTTATTTTTGGTGGAAATAACGTGGGAACCATATCCTACCCATTATACAGAGATTACATAAGATTAATATAGGTCAAATTCATTCTTTTGCATTGCCAGTGCCTTTTGTAACATGCCTGCCTTTTAAATTTTCACCAATGGAAAAAGCTTGCAAATGCATATAGTAATTCTTTTTACATTCTTGTGAGAACTAAAAATTTTAATCCTCTCAAGTAATATACAGGTTTATGAACAATTAATATTATCAAGGATCATAACTTTCCAAAACCCTGTAAATCTCAGCCAATCACCTGCAGGGCATTTATTAGATTCTTTAAATCTAGATACTCACATATGAAATTGTTCAAGGAATATACATAGCACGGCAACATTGACAGCTGTACTGAATCCGGCTGTAACAAATATATCTATAACGTTGTAGAAATTTAACATGTGCTATCTAGAGAGAGCTTGGATTTTACAAACACAGGTCCTTGTATGGCTACATGAAGAGAACGAAGCAATACAGTTTGGCCACAAATTAGAGGTTTGAAGGAGTGCAGTCAGATCCAGTAATTGATGCGAGGCTGCATCTGCTAAATCTGAACCTTTTTTATACGACACCTCTAGCGTGAGCTAAGAGGCCAAGGTCAAAACTGACTCAAGAGGCTTTACGCAACAGAGTTCTGTCTGCCGCTTCTAAATCGCTCACATTAATTACCTAATGATTCACACAAGGCTGTTTGGCAGCTGAGGGAAAACATATTTAGGTAGCAAAGTGAACGTAAATTTCAGACCTGGCAACATCAAGAGTAAAAAAAAAAAAGAAATGGCTTGGCGTGACATGTTCAATCTTCAAAGCTCATTTTATAGGTGTGTCAAATATTCTTCTAACACTTTGCACGAATTATACTTCCCATTGGATGTACTATATAAAAGTGATTGTCGCATGTGATACACAGCAGCACAGCACACAGTGCACACTGTGAAATTTGTCCTCTGCATTTAACCCGTCACCCTGAATGAGCAGTGGGCAGCCATGACAGGCGCCCAGGGAGCAGTGTGTGGGGACGGTGCTTTGCTCAGTGGCACCTCAGTGGCACCTTGGCAGATCGGGATTCAAACCAGCAACCTTCTGATTACGGGGGCGCTTCCTTAACCACTGCCCCTATATGTAGGTAATATGATGCAATATGACATGTAATGTGCAATTTTCTCTTCTTTTAAATTACACAGGTAAATTAGATAATAAATAAAAGATGGTACTGAATCAGTAGGTACCTTTTAAGCTCAATAATGACCCAACCCAACAGTGATATATTGAGTCCAGCCCTGCACGTAAGCCCTGCATCTGAAAATCAATTGGTTGAACAAAACCAACCGCTTTTATGGGAATCTGACTCTAATGTAAATGTACAATAGTGGCATACACGTAACTTCTAGTAAATGAATAAACCGAGTATGTATCTAAGGGAATTCATTTGCATTTCTGTCACATTCTAGCACATTGCCGCTGACGCAGACTATGAGAAGTGAAAGGGAACGCTGGGAGAAGGTGAGCTGGCAGTGCGTGTGGGCAGTCGTGTTTGGGAGGGCCTGGGTGGTGTGGGCGGAAGTGGCAGTGGTGGTGAGCAGGAGTAAGACATCTCGGCATTGCAAATGAGGGCTGAAAGGCAATCGGCGCCCTCAGCGATGAATCACCGATCGAGCGCCTGTGTGCCTGCGGTGGGTCATCATGACTACTACAGGCACAATAGGGCAATGTCACTTCTGAGAATGAGAATAATAAAAGTGTGCTGTTATTCATCATGATTGTTATTGGCAAACCATCAATCAATAAGACAATCAAATTATCAATCAAACTTAGCATAACAGCCTAAAACTACCGAGCAATCAGCCATAACATTATGATAACACTGATAAACTGTCAGTGGGTGGGATTAAAGATCATTTTGTTCTTGAAGCTGGTGTGTTCGAAGCAGAAAAAAATGAGCACATATGTGACTGTCAAGGGACAGTGCAGAGCAGGAAGCGAGGGATGCAATCGCACGACTAATGAATTTAGGGACTTAAAACCTGTGATTAATCCCCCCACATCTATGTAATGAAACAGCATTCTCTCAGACCCTCCCTCTCCGGTGTTCTGGCAGAGTTTTGGGAAGACACCTAGGATCTTGCGAAGGGCTTCAAATTTGTTAGGGCCAGGCCTGAAATTCGGCCTATAACACAAACTATACCATCCCGAATATACCTTGCAAACCACATTTTGACACAAAAACAGCCGTGACACAACAATTGGAGCAATTGACTCCACTACACATCTTAAGGTGCTTGATCCAGTAAGTTCTATAAGTTGTGAAAAGAGGGCACTTCTATGTTGGGGGTTACTAGATCAGCAGCCGCATTTAGGTAGGTGGTACAATGTAAAAGTAACATCCACACATATCACAGGGTCCAAGGTGTCCCAGCAAAACATGGACCTGGTGTCACACTGCCTCTGACAGCTTGGCTTCTCCGTAAACAGCATTCTTCAGACAGGACATGTTCCTTCACTGCTCAGTGGTCCGGTTCTGATGCTCCACTGTCACTGAGTACTTCATTGATGGTAACCTAAAAGCATGTTACCTACACTTCACTTGTTACCTATTGCATCACACACACTGTCAAGTGCCCTTGCAATCAATGTACTTGTCATAATGTCATGGCTGATCATTGTATGGCTCTGCTGAGAGTTGGCTGACCCGCATTTACCATTTAAAAGTGTAAGATCATTAAGAAACGTCCTTGTTTATTGATAAAAAAACAAACACGAAAAGCGTTGTAACAAAAAATTTACAAAAACTGACAAAGTTTGAAATGATGATGTAGTCAAACCCACATGCACTAATGGATTAGATAGTGTATTAGAAATTGAATTTTATTATTCAATGCAACTGTTTTCACCTACACCAAGATCACTGGTATTTAACCATTAGTGAAGCTTTAAAATGAACAGGCACTGGATCCCACTGGAAGTCAAGATTAGTTGTTGCTGATAAAGTCTCTCTTCACACGTATGCAGATGGGGCAGTGGTGGCTTAGCGGTTAAGGAAGCATTCTGTGTTCGAATCCCGAACCGCCAAGGTGCCACTGAGGTGCCACAGAGAAAAGTACCGTCCCCACACACTGCTCCCCGGGCGCCTGTCATGTCTGCCCACTACTCACCAAGGGTGGTGGTTAAAAGCAGAGGACACATTACATTGTGTCACCGTGTGCTGTGCTGCACTGTTTCACAATGACAATGACAACACTTAAAAAATACTCCATCCACACATTTCCAGCTACCAGTCAAGTGTTTCTCATCCTAAAAAGAACATTTCAAGGTAACCACA
The DNA here is from genome assembly GCF_900700375.1 of Denticeps clupeoides. Taxonomy (NCBI): domain Eukaryota; kingdom Metazoa; phylum Chordata; class Actinopteri; order Clupeiformes; family Denticipitidae; genus Denticeps; species Denticeps clupeoides. The sequence goes on from NC_041725.1 coordinate 13,138,852, forward strand.
ACAATAAATTATATACATAATTGATTGTTTTCAGTAATAATACCATCCAAACTGTCCGTAATAATGCTGCCGACCTATAGTCATCCTAAAGATTTTGCCCTTGGGGTCGTTATGGTTTACCAGTTTTTTCTCATGGGCACCATTTGAAACCCCCAGAACATTTTACTACGAACACATGGGTTGTGTACACATGGGTGAAGTAGAAATGGCTTTTAATGGTTTACATTATTATTATTAATAATAATAATAGTAACAATAACAATAACGTTTCGGATGTTAAACCAGAGTGGCGTTTTTAGATGCTCCAGCCCGCGTCGTGAAAAAAAAAATCTAATGAAATAAAAAAGCGTCTTTACGCATTTGGCGCCTCCATCAGCGCTGCCCCGCCCCTCCCCGCCCAGCTCCTGCTGCGTGTCTTCTCGTGACGTAGAGCCCACGTCCGAAGCCGATGTAGGTGATGTTTTTCAATGAATGAGACCCCACGCCCCTCCCGCACCCACTACTACTACGGGGTGTCTATAAAAAGCCGACGGTGGGAGAACCCGCTAAATTTCACGAGACGCGGAGGGCGCGAGAGGATAGCCTGCAGCCGGGGACGACGTTTCTGGCGACAGTGTCGCGCGTTCTCCTAGAAACGGCGACAATCGGCTGGAAATTCGTTCTTTCTTTTCTCACAAAACGGTAAGTTGTTGTCCTTTTTTTTTTTTTTTTTAAATTGTCGTCTCACAGGGCGCAACACACAGAACAAGTCGCAGGAGATCTTCCACCAGTTGGGGAGCCTGCCCGCTGTAAAGCGGTGGAAGGGCCGTCACTTTGTTGGCGTGCGCCGGCTTCTCGGGGCATTACGGCTGGAAGTTACTGCAGTGTGACTCACTTTGGCGCACATGGGGCAGAATTCGGGGGGATCCCCGTAAAAAGCCCCATCTTCCGACACACTTAAAGGCGCTACGATCCTAGATGTATTCTGCGTCGGGAGCCCTGATCTTGAATCTTTTCAGATGACATTTTAGCAGCAAAAAAAAAAAAAAAAGAAAATCAGTGTCAGCGGAGGTGAAAAGATTAAAAGTTGTGTTTATTTATTTATTTATCTTTAAACCGGACGCTTCATCCCTGCAGCTGCCTTCTTATACTTTATATATATATATAATATAATATTATATTTATATATTTATAATTGTCGGCGCTGTGACGTGTGTCTCGATGACGCCAGTCCTGCGTCATTCCTGCGCACACGCCGACGTCCCCCAATCGCCCGTCGGGACTCTTTTAAAGACGCAGAGCCGCACTGCGATCGCGGCCGGTGGGATGGGCAGTGTGTGTGTGTGTGTGTGTGTGTAGAGGTGGGGTAGCTGGGGGTCGAGTCTCACCTGGGCACCGCCGCTGAATTAAGGCGGTGGCAGTGGCATTATCGCCGCGGCGAAGGTCACGTCACGCTGCCCTGTCCGCGGTGCTGAAACCAGTCACGTGTCTGGGCAGAAGCAGGCTGCGGGTTCCAGAAAGAACAATATAATTCCGACAGAGAATCGTCGCGTCTGGTGTTGGGAGACCCTTTTTTTTTTTGTTTTTTTTAGAATATCGCAGTGCCGTCAGGAACTTGGTAACCTACTTTGTTTTCGCCCCCCGTCGCCCCGAAATCGGAAAGGAGCGGATATGCGGGTATTTACGGTCCTGGTGACTAATGCTGTCAGGACCACGGAGAGCGCCGAAAACACACACACACACACACACACACACACACACACACACGCACACGCACAGTGACAGTGGGGTAAGGATTTTTTTTTAAGGATTGTTGCAAATTATTGCACACAGTTGCGAGCCTCTTGCCATCTTGCCAAAAATAAACACAAGAGTGGCAGAGGCACCAGATTCCCTTTCATGTTCCGACCGGAACAGGGTGGAAATCGAATACTCTTCCTTCTTTCCAAAAGGCAAAATGACAAACATTATTATTTTAATATGTCAAATTACTACTAGTTTGCTAGTAAATTGGTGGTCTAGAAGATTTAAACCTGTCCACCATGAATCTCTATTAGGCAGGGCCACAGGTTTTCGGTGCCAATATTACTGAGAACCACACGCTTTGACTTCAGAGTGGCAACGCCCCTGCCATAGACAACCAATCTGCTGCCGCTGCACATCGATCAATATATTCAGCACCAGAACTGGGCCACAGCCTTCAGGATCACATTGATGGCCATTGAAAGATGGCCCGTTTGCTTTTACATACTGAAGCCTTGTGGGTTGCCCTCAAATGGCAGCGTAGGCCTCTTTTTTTGCTATGTGTGTTCCTATTTTGAATATAATTTATTATTGACTGCTGATTGTGTGTGAATATTAAATAACCACATTAAGGATATAAATCTGCACTGCATTTAAGCACACAGAAGCTGTGAATATTAGCGAAAAGGTGCTGCGTACCATCAGAGTGCCACTGCTTGAGAACCAATGTTTCACTCCGGCCGTCCTTGTGTACTGGTCAGTGCATCAATACCTTGGCTCTAGACTGCTTACTGCTATAAATGTCAGAAAGTACAGTAACAGTCTACAGTCATGGCTACTGAAGGCTGACAATCCTCTGCAGTTGCCCGGGAGACCACACTAATGTCGCCTAGTGCCCCGGAGGTCACACAAAGTGACCAATAAGCTGGAAGACTTATAGGACCTTCCTATAAACGTCTGTGTGTCTGGCATGCGGTGGTGAGCCAATCGTGGTTCCTCATGTGCAGTTTCAGTGAAGTGAACTCTTGTGCGCCCCCCCCCCCCCTTCACAGCTGTTTCCATGGCGACCGTGGCTTTAGATTGTTACTGTAGCAACGACACTGTAGGTAACAGTCTACAGCCATGGTTGCTAGGGGGCAGGCACCACAGCAACAGAGTGTGTCCTCTCTCAGCATCAGTGCTGCTCCTGAAATCAAAAGCAGCTGAAACTCTTCACATTTATAAAAAAATTATACTAATTATACTAATTACAGCTATGTATATTATGTACATACTATGTACAGCTATGTAGAGTTATGTATACTATATTTCAACTTTCACTGCCAGACAATTCATCCAGTCTATTCATTTTATTTCATTAATAACAAAAAGTTAATTCATTAATAAAGAGGTTCGTAATCCCCAGAATAAAATCCATCCTGTTTGTGGTTAAAACCTGTAACTTATACAGAATACTTTTTGAAGATTTATAACCAGAAAGGGTGGAAAAGTTCTGGTCTTGTAGGACAGACTCATGTGTTTGTAATGTGACAGATTGCAGCATGGTACTGCATTAACAATAAAAAAAAAAAAACATATTCAATATTGGGATCTTTAATTGCTAAACTGTAATTAGCTGTGAATGTGTAGCCAGTGAGAGGAAATCCATTATTAACAGTCACATGTCCGTCATGTCCTTCATACAATTGAATGTAAAACTCACATCAATGTGTGTGTCAAAGGAAAAAAATATGCTCAATACATCACAATAAAAGCGATCAAAAATTTACAAGTTGGCTCTTCCTATTCATTCGTCTCGACCTAGGGCTTGTGTCGCTGCTCCCTGAAGTGTAAGAACTGACCTGCTGGCATTTATGTATTTACAGCAGATAAATTCTTACTGTTGAGGGAGAAGGGCTGAAAGATTTTGCATGCTACCATTCATACAAAAGGTGTATACCATTCTTAACCACTCTGTTTTACACACACACACACACACACACACACACACACACACACACACACACACACACACACACACACACACACACATGTTGTTGTGAAGAAAATAAATGTATTGTGTATCATGCAATAAGAATTAACTTTCACCTTAACCTGATTTTTTGTCAGTCCGCATTACAATTTTGCGACACATTCTTCTTCCAGCCCACCATTTATTTGTTTTATCCCTTTGGGTGATGCAGAGGTGGTGTCGCTTCTTTCTCCAGTTTTTTTGGTTTTATAATAAGGGGCAGACTGACCTCCCACACGCAATTAGTCATCTTGTTTGAATTTCTTTTTCTCCCCTGTCAAAACCCTTCATCCATCCTTGTATCCTTCCTTCTCCTTTCCAATTTACTCTTCCTCTCTCCCACATGGTCAAATCTCAGTGAGAGGTGGGCGATAAGGCCTAAAAATGAGATCGCTCTAACGCAACATATAATGTACCATGGAATTATCTCAATGAGAGGAAACACAATATATGTGTCAGATTATGCAAAAAATAAAAAATAAATCTGTAGCGAACAGCTAATGGCTAATGAAGTGTGATTATGGCTTTTAATGCTACATTAATCTATAAATGCTGACTTTGCATATGTATTTGTCTGCATTTGAAGTTAAATGCCTATTTCATCTGGTATTAATTATGTTCTATTGACACACTAATAAGAAGAAAATTGCACATAGAAACAGGACACAGTGCAAACGAATGCGCTATGTGCAGCACATTTAGCATCTGTGCCACTTTCCTTGCTAAATTAACATGATTTTACAATATAAAAAATTATGATTGGCTCAGGGCAAATCTGTCATAAAAGCCTTGATCTTGTTGCATCTTTATTGCCACAATATGCCATGTTCATGCTATACAATAATATGTTTTTCCTTAAGCAAACAGCAAATTGCCTTATGCAGAGTTAATATTTCAGTGTAGTGGAGGTTGATGTGAAGTACAAACATCAAAAGAGGCTAAACCCAAAATGTCTCCTGTAACCTTTCAAATCTTTCCAAAATCCGAAGCTCATGGGAGTCGCTTCCTAACACCGGGTCTGAACCCGGAGCACTCCTCTGTCCCGCCTTGCCCAGGACCTTTCACGTTCTCCTGCGCCACATGGAGGGCTCTCTTGTGTAAAAATTCATGTCCAGCACCCCCCCCCCCCCCCCCCCCCTCATGTCAGTTTAATGGTCCAACCACTGCAGAACCTGCTGAAGATCCAGCCCAACCCCTGCCAGAGCACAGCAGATGCCTGCCTTGATGCTCCTTCACCCTTCATTGTCCTACAACCCTGAGGTGAACTGGCAGGAACTGAGCGTCTTGTCGCCATCCCTCCAGCACAGCACCGCGACGTCAAGAGAAGAGGCAGCAGCAGGAAAAGAACATTTCGGATCCAGACGCAGGAACCTTGTGAAAGTAGATGCTGGAGAGCCGAGCTCCTCCTCTCCATGCCTGCTGGCTGCTTCATATGTGGACGTTTGGAGTGAAAACAAACATGCAATGCATGCTCTCTCTCTCTCTCCCTCTATCCCCCTGCTGCTCTCGGCCCCACAGACGTGGCTGCCGTTGTGGAACCACCCCAGGCACACAGAAGCTCCAAAAATCCCAAAACTCTCAGTCTGCTCTTCTCTTCCCCCCACCCCACCTGGGTTTTTGCGTGCCAGATACGCCTGGTTGTGCACGCTGAGCGAAATTAAAAGAGGGCCGAGGGGACGAAGCGGTGTTTTCGGCTCAGGGAGTGGGACGCAGGGCAGCGGGGGGACGCGAAAGAGAAGGGGGAGGGACAAGGTGGCCAAAGTGACTCAGCGTTTCCTGTCTCGGGAAGATAAACAATTTGTCAGGCTCTTCACTTGAGCCGCCCACCCCTCCGCCCCCGCCGTGATGCTAGCAGAGACAGGAAAGGCACAAACACAGATGGACTCCCTCGCCCCGGCAAAATACAAACAGCCAAACAGATATGGAGATTGGCATACATTAGCAGGTCACACGGCGCTGGGACAGATTCTCCTCTCCCTTCGCCGGGGCCACCTTGTTTTATCAGTCGCAACATGTCGGGGGAGTGAGGACACAGGCCCGTTTCTTGTCTTCTTTTCTGCACGCAGGCCTGAAGAGGAGAGGGGAAGTGGAAACGGACGCCTCTGGCACCGGTAAAGGTGGAGGGGAAGGAGGGGGGTGAAATATTTCGGTGTGGAAAGGAGAAATCTGGAGGGCCGGAGCCAGAGAAAGGGCGATGGAGAGAGAAGCTCTCCATGCACGTGGAAGCAGGTTGCGGCACGTACTTCTCCTCGTAGCTCTCCAGCAGCAAACAAGTCAGTTTTGCTGCGATCGGTGGCACGCAGGCTGGCACGCAGGGTGAAAACAAGTGAAAAATTCACAGCATTTATCATACATCCTCACCCAGAGCAACTTATAATCAGTAGTGACAGGGGCCGTCCCCCTGGAGAGACTCAGGGATAAGTGTCTTACTCAGGGACACAATGGTATTAAGTGGGGTTTGAACCTGCTACCATAGGTGAGTGTGTTACCCACTAGGCCTCTACCCATTTCTCAAACCAGGGACTCCAGGTCCACAAATTATGCATAAAAAGAATTAACCATCACTCTCCAATGCAGTATCTGAACGTTCTGACTTCTCCTGGGGTTAAAGTGAACCCTGCACTTCCTCTCCTCGGTCCCGCCCTCCCCAGAACTCAACATCCGTCTCACATCCAGATTTCTCTCTTGCGTCACATGGAGGGCTCTCCAGTGTAAACGCTAGAGCTCAGGCACAGCCCAGCATGATGAAATCCACGTGGCAGGTTGAAAGCGGAATTTTGGAATGGGAACATTTTGTGAAACCTTTCATAAAATATGAAGCAGAATTGCTGGTTCATATTACATCTGGTGTCCAAACGCAACAAAAATGCTGGTCATTAATAAACATGCTTTTAAAGACAGCTAATTATGAACCAGAACAACAAAAGAACCATATATTATTTCTCCAGAATAAAAAGCTACAAAGCCTTCTTGTGGGTCCAAGTGAGAATCTGAAATGAGTCATGGTTCTTAATTGGGACAAAAAATATTAATTCATAATTTAATTAAAGTACAGTGAACTGGAAAGTCATGGGTTCTGATCGACCAATTAACGAGATTTGGGTTGAGATACACATGTGAGCCAGACATTCGGGATGGTGGTAAGCTGGTGCTGTAGTGCTTCCTCAATGAAATATTATCACTTTTTAAACCACTGTCATGCTCAGTAGGATCGGTGTTAAAAGTAATGATACAAAAAAAAATTAAACACAAAAACACACCAATTAACATAACTCCAGCATATACTTTTATTGCTCACCATGCCACACACTGGTCTGTACAGGGGAGAAATTCACACATTGGTAGTAGGGTGGTAGTAGCTTCTTGGGTAACTCGCCTATGAACCAGAAGACCCAGGTTCAAATCCCAACGACTACCATTGCGTCCCTGAGCAAGACACTTAACCCTGAGTGTCTCCTGGGAGACGGTCCCTGTCACTACTGATTGTAAGTTGCTCTCGATAAGGGGCGTCTGATAGATGCTATAAATGTAAATTCCCCAGTTCTTCCATCAAAATGTTTGTAGTATAGTACTACATTTCTTGGTATAATTATAATACAGAAAAACATTAATGCTGTTTTAAGCAGAGGTTAATTTTATTACGGAGCAGAAAACATGATACTACAGCAAAAAGTCCACATTCTTTGCACCAGTGTAAAAATAACATGTATCCTGTCATCCCAGTTCCAAAATCCGAAATGGTGTATTCTGGCCTGCAACAGAATTTCTAGGAGATTTAAACCGATCCACTGTTTCGTGGAAGGTGGCCAGATTCGAGGAACTTCCTGCTGGAGATCGATTGACGAGCTTCATGGAAACAGCGGCCAGAATAGGAAAAGCATTCCTAGGAACAGGGATATTTAAAGCAGTGGCAAGCACGAACTCTAGCTTGAAAACAACCAGCACCCAAATTTGACAACATTCCTCAAAACAACATTAGATGATCTTTGCATTGATTGATTTTAAAATCCATAGGCCACACCCACTCCACTGCTCAGAAGAAATGAAAGGCATCAGAAACTCTGAAATATACAATAACAAATTGTATATGTATGGTTTTGTCAGGCCATATGACACAAATATAGTTTTAAACCATAAATATAGTTTATAAAGTGATATTTTGTGATAATTTCAAATTCAATTATACATGTTATTGTGCTGCTTGACTTCTTGTTCATTTTATGGATAACTACATATATAATTAAACAAAAAGAGAGGCTTGTTACCATTTTAGTTATTAGCCTCAAATGCTCATTCCAGCCAAATAGGAAGTCCAGTGAAGGTGACTTTCAATTATTTAATCAAAAATACATACACTTGTTCAATGAGAATAGCTGATCAATTTTTTAGAAAATTTAGATAATCAATATTTAAATATCTCTTAAAAGTAATGATGTATTGAATTTAAAAAAGTGTAAACACCAAAAACACACCCATTAACATAACTCCAGCATTCTTTATTGCTCACCACACTGGTCTGTATAGGGGAGAAATTCACACAAAACAGAATAGCTGTTCAATATTTTAATATCTCTTTCCTACAAAGCCAAAGAAGAAGTGTCTGGGTAAAAAATGATCACATTAATAATCACAAAGTTCCCTTTGAGTTTGGAATGTGCTGTTTCAGGCTGGGTAAAAATGAGTCTTACAGCTATTATTTAACATTAAATGTGACACCACACGGGCTTTAATTGTCATGTCTTACAGTTTGGCTGACTTGTTAACACATTAAAGGTCCCTTTGGTGGGCCATTAAAGCCCACCAAAGAGTTGGTATTTCAGGTTGGTATTTCATGTATTTAGTGCATTAATAACCAGCTACTGAATAAAGAGTGGCTGTCTGTGATGCAGACTCCAGTAGTATTAGGTGCTAGACACCAAGAAATTAATTTAGGTTTTTATTGAGACAATTGTTGAGATTGTCCAGGGTTTCCTATGTCCTCAGCCAGAAGCATATTGCCCTCTACAGGCTAAAACTAGCTGTTACAATAGAAAACAATAATTTATTTTTGCCATGAATTTGCTGGTAAATAGTGATCTTTGGGAATAAACTTTCAATAAATCGTCTCCTTTATACTGTTACATACATTTTTCCATTATATCGCCTAAACCAAGGGTCAACCACCATGGCTCTTGAGCTGCATACAGCTCTTTGGTCTTTACACTGTGGCTCAATGTAAAAAAATAAAATAAAATTCTGTGCATTTTAATTTTGTCTGTTGTTTTTACAGTCACGTTTAAAATTCTGAAGCCTCATGGGGTGAGAAAACAGTTCTTTACACTATTTAAGTGTTAAATGATTTGCATTAAGTTGATAAGTAAGTTGTGTAGAGTTAGTATAACCCATGTCCGGCCAGGGTTTTAGACTTGCCGAAAAGTTGCCGACCCCTGGCTCAACCATACCAGCACATTTAACACAGAACACAACAATCCATTCTGTTCCACTAAGCAACACACCCCAACCGGTATATTAATGTTCCACTTCCGACTAAAACCTGAGGCTAGGACCTATACAAAAAATTTATATACAATTCTCCAGGTATTTATTCTTTATTTTACACATTATTGTCATACAGGGTGGACAGAATGAAAAATATATATGCATACACATATTTAAACCAGAAAATGTTGGAAAAACAGTGGTGGGGCGTGAGCTTCCAGCTGGGCGCTATGGTAAGCACTTAATTCACACAAGCCAGAAGTTAGTATAAATTATGCATAACATTAAATTCACAGTAACCTACTGTGTGGTGCATTAAGCAGTCCTAAGCAAAAAAAAAAAAAAAAAAGTTTAATTGATTGCATAATTAATATGTTCCAAAAATTGAACCTTGAGGTGAATTCCCTATGGAGAGAACGTTACCCCTAAGGAAAACGGCTAATTAGCTTCGCTCAGAGTGTGTGGAAATAGAAAACGAAGAGGTAAGCACAACTTCCAGCACAGTCATGCATCCATTTTCTACTTAGTTTTCATTAGATTTAGTTCAATTTTCTTTAATTATTATGAATCAATACAATATTTTTATATTACTGCTTTTTGCTGTTTATTTTAGAAAAAAAAATCCCATATCTTCATATCTACTGGATGTAAGACATTTCCATGAAACTTGATAAAGAAGTGAAAAAAACATAAATAGATTTACAGTCTATACAGAAAGACCTAAATTAATTGAGCACTGTAGACAGTTCTGAGAAAACAGTCACTGCTTCCATTAATTCCATCTTTAATAGAGACTGAAGGTCACTAATGCTTCTTCCACAGCTCGGCTTACTGCATTTAAATAAAACCACCCACATGTTGCTATTTATCCAACAAAATAGACCAGCAAATCCCTCCATCCATCCACGCTGCAAGATGAACCTTTCCGTTTCATGCAGGGTTTTGAGTTCTTGCACAGTGTCAAGGAGAATCTGCCTCAAGGCCCTACACAAGTTAAAGTGATACACAGCCAACATATGCACAGGCCTCCCATTGGCCGGGTTGTATCCTGCAGATGGAAGATAAGATCTGGTTGGCTGTCAGCGCCGTGGCGCACCCCTCATTCCCCTTTGCAGCTGCAAGGGGCGCTCTGTTCACGTCCACAGTGTCTGGTTGAAGGGTTGGATTCATTCTTCTGTAAATGCAAAGACAACATGCACCTGAGCTAATAATAAATAAAAATAAATAAATACAATAAACCACACATATACTGAAATGCAGTATTTATTTAATATCTCAAACTAGCAGGTCACATGACCAGAGCATTCCGTTTTAGAAACAGCCATAGGCCTGATGAATTATAAATTAAAAGAACAGATCTACTGCAATATTCCTCTGCTCATCTGTATTCCTGCCTGATAAAAGCTGGGACCAGCACAACCACGAGCACGCCACTGGGTGTCACAATAGCAACGTTCAGCAAACTTTTTTTAAAATCAAATTCATCTTGACCTTGTTTCCTTTTTCCCCACATTTGTGTTGCCAGACCACACACCTGAGTCTGCCGCCGCGCTGGCCTGGCTGGCTGGTTGTCCGGGTGATTGGGAGCCCAGGGTCCTAGGCTTTGATTGGAGTAGAAGTCCATGGGATACACCCCCTCCCAGCCGATTTGCTGGAGAGCCACGGCGGCCTGAAAAAAAAAGTAAGTAAGTAGGGAGTGAGTAAAAGGGAGGCAAAACAACCTGGGTCCCAATGGGACCCTGATAAAAAAAAAAAATTAAATGCGACTGGGGTAAAAAAAAAAAAAAAAGGTGTGGGGTGGATGAAAACCAGAGCAGCACAAGAGATTCAGCAGTACAATGGTGCCAAAACACCGGAACTGGATAAAACATGAACTGTGTCACATAATCGGCCCGCCCATCAGGCTGCAGAATGCGCCAGATGTCTGCAGGCTGAATAAGAACCACAGGTGACGCATGGTGGACTCCGATGCATTCTGGGACGCTCTCTGTGGTGCATGGATAAGCATTTGTGAGCTTTGTCCAATGATGATATTTATACATTCAATTAGCACGTAAAAACACTGGACTGTTTGCTCGCCCACATATAATTAATGCAATACTCCCGAGCACCGGGGAAGATGGGGTTCTGAACAGATCCTATCTCACACTGTGAAATCCCTTCCTGATAAACAAACTCCACATAATAAGCTTAATACAGCCCAGCCTTTTATTGATCCCAGTTTACATTTCCTCTCTGGAGCTTTAGAGCTGGAAGTAAAGTGTCTTTTAAAAAAATGCAGTCCTTTTTTTATTGTTCCAGGGTTATTAAAATGCAAGGATGTGGCATTTTCCTGCAAGAAACCAACCAGTCTGTTGGTTGCCAACCAAAAATGATCCCACAAAACAAACGAATTAGCTGTTAACAAAGCCAAAGAGCAAACGAATGAGAAGTTCTGGGCTTCACCAAGTTTCAATAAGTTACATTAAACACTCTTTAAAGAGCTTTTCCATATGTTCATTTTCAACATGAAAGAATTTTACGTTTTTCATTCGATTTTTTTAACATTCCATTACAACACGCTGGACTTAAGAAGAACGCAGATGGCTCGATTTTTGCAACAAACAACCAAAAAAGGACATAAAAGATGTCACTTCCACCATAAAGCATACTCTCTATCTATGCATTTTTTTCTCATTAGATATTATTAGCTCTCATTAGATATTATTGTTATTAATATTATTATTACTATCTAATAAAACATGATGTCTCTATAAGAAACCAAGACTCGACTCTCTCTTTTCATTTCACACACAGCTCCCTCACCACCTCTTCATCCCTCCTTCATTAGTCCTTCCATCATTTTCCTCAGACTCCATCCCCTAAGTACACTTCCTGTTCGTGGCTCTGCGTAGCTGCTCCTGCTAATCCGCCGCTGCTGACAGGGGTAGCGAGTATATAAATATAACATGAGACGCACTGAAAATAACCACTACAGCCCCCCCCTCCTCCGCATCCCTCATCCACTCCCTAATACCACTCAGAAAATGGGGACATGAGTGGATATGTTGGGAGGGAACACATGATGTGAATGAGTAATCTAATGCGGGCGTTAAGCGCTGTTCGATTTCCGACACTGAGGCAAGACTCAAGCTGCCACGGAGGAGCGCGAGATGTGTTGCTGTGGAGGCGCGCCGGGCCTGTACAGATTACGCTTACAGGGCTCCTGAACACCCCTGAAATGCAACATTCCACACACATAACAATCATTAGGATTGGCAGTTTGTATATACTGCATATAACCTACTTCTGTTAAACAAACACAATTTTAGTCGAATCTCTCTTTTCACTCATTGTAGATTTTTATTGCATGAGATTGTTAAATTTGAGATGCACTGTTTTTTTTATTCATATTTGCAGGTATGAAACAACTAATTTTGTGATGGTGGGTTCAACGTGTGTTGCAGGAAGCCGTCGAGCCGTGAAAAAGCGAGGGAGGCCAGCGGAGGGCGCTGCTCTCCTGCCGCTCCCAACTCCCTCCATCTCCCTCAAGCCGCTGAGCCCTGCAGCGTGTAAACAAGCGGAGCTTCAGCTGCCCACATTCACTTATTCAGCCGACCAACGTCTCGGAATCACCGGACAGCGTCCGCGGTGTTCCCCGGCATGAGGGCTGGGACAGAGAGTTACAGCGTTAAATAACGCAGGTTAGGGAGGACAGAGTGTGTTAAGCCAGCTATCCTTTCATGGGACTGTGGCTGCTGTGGGACACATGTACCTCATAAGGAGACAGCAGGGGTCTGGAGAAAGCCGTGCCCCAATCAATGGACAGACGAGGACACGCAATCTGCACCCACCTAAGGAGAGAGAGAGAGAGAGAGAGAGAAAGCTGCTGAGAGAGGGGGAGGATGAGCGCACGTTTGAGAAGCTGGGCACACCCGGCCCTGTGTTGTGAATGCGAATTGGTTCTGCATTAGTGTGCAGCTGGGACGCTCCCACTGAGATCCACCTGATACTTATGCTGGAGATCTCGCCGCAGATTTACACAGCTCTCATTAGATAAGGCCAGGCCGAGGAGCCGTGGCAAGGCAGCCTCGAGACCTTCAAGATTATCGCTTTGAGATGGTGGTAAACAAAAGGGTGGGGCCGCAGAAAAAGGAGAGGGGCAGTTTAGCTTCCATGGATATACCCTGGACATGGGGGGAGCAAATAAGGAGGGGACGGGGCAAATCAAGCCTAACAAGAGTACGTGCAATTCATTTAATATACAGAATTATCAATATTTATATAGAAATACGCTGACATAGATAAACAAAGTGTAACTCTAGGTCATATTAGTATTGTCATATAAGGAATCACCACTACAACCGTTAAAGAACACCATGAAACAGAAGGCTGTAATCTGAATGAAGAGGAACGGCTGCACATTGGTGACAGAGGATTACTTGGCAAATCAGTGATTAATATTTTAAGTCACCAGTTGTTTGCACTACTGTACCAAAGCTCAGTACAAAGTTCGTCTCCTTCAGGAACCTGCCTGTCTGTCTATGAGTGCGTTTTTTCACTTCAAGAGGAGAATGGAGGAAAAAAGGGGGGAAAAAGGCAGGTAGCCGGCACAAACCACTGAACCAGTGTACCACTCTGGTAAAAAGCACACCTGAACAACAGAAAGTTTAAATGGGCCTTATTAAATTTAAATAGTTAGGTTGAACTTTGTCCGCGACATACAGTACGGGACAAAAGTTTGGACACAAAGCGTGTTTTCTTTATTTTCATGACCATTTACGTTGGTAGATTCTCACTGAAGGCATCAAAACTATGAATGAACACATGTGTAGTTATGTACTTAACAAAAAAAGGTGAAATAACTGAAAACATGTTTTATTCTAGTTTCTTCAAAATAGCCGCCCTTTTCCCTGATTACTGCTTTGCACACTCTTGGCATTCTCTCCATGAGCTTCAAGAGGTCGTCACCTGAAATGGTTTTCCAACAGTCTTGAAGGAGTTCCCAGAGGACTTGTTGGCCCCTTTGCCTTCACTCTGCGGTCCAGCTCACCCCAAACCATCTCTATTGGGTTCAGGTCCGGTGACTGTGGAGACCAGGTCTCCACTTTTTGTTAAGTACATAACTCCACATGTGCTCATTCACAGTTTTGATGTCTTCAGTGAGAATCTACCAATGTAAATGGTCATGGAAATAAAGAAAGATGTGTCCAAACTTTTGGCCTGTACTGTATTTTTGTGCACCCAAAATCTGCATCTGTATGTCTGCATACAAGAGTCACACAGTGGAAGTGGTATATTTGAAAAGTGCATTTCATTATTAAACTCAAATTATTTAATCAGATATCCAAAAATGACTTAAAAGGAACACTCAGTCCAGGTTGTGATGGCATTTAGTTATTCAGTGTCATATAAGGCTTTGAACATGAAAATGAGTTGTCAGATGATCAAGGTAACAAGGTACAAAGCTTTTCAAAAAGGCTACATCACCCCCATTGTTGTCTGTGAAATACATTGTGCCAAAATGAATTATTGAATTAGAAATGACATTTAGTATTCATTTAAATTTTTATACATGATGCCTTCTTGCATGGGATGCCATACCGAGTTGCATGTTTGGTATCCTGGAGATAGGTGTTCAAGACCGGTCTGGGTGATAGAACGCCCTCCTCATTAAACATACACGCAAATGTGGCAATAATAATACACTAAATTCTGTATAAACGCACAGGCAACAACACTAATGACGCATAATAGCACCCTAGAATCATTCGCTCTAAAATGGACCTGCGTAGTGCGCTGGTGAAAAGGACAAAACAACCAGCAGCACTGAAAGCCTCCATAAGAAGAACTCCTCCATAAGAGGCAACCAGCTTCCCACACATCAACATCTCCGCAAACGATCTCCCGTCTCTGCCCGCCACGAGCCGTGATAGATCCTGCCCCACACTCTTATTAGCACCTATTTCACAGCCAGATAAGACTACTTTTATAGACAATAGTCTCTTTTTATTGAACGCTGAGTGCAGGAGTCTGCAGGAGAAATAAGCATTTTCAGAAGTCAGTGCGCCCCCTTTTTAGGAATCAGTAGTAAATGGAATGGGGGTGGCCATGGAGGGTCACTCGGTCGAGCCGACCGAAATGTTCTTTGCTCACAACACAAGGTAAGCGGGAGGCTTGAAGACACGAGGGCAGGCAGCGCTGGGTTCTCCGAGCTCCCGCTCGGTTTCGTTCCTTATAAACACAGTATCTGATATCAGAGCTGCTCATTTTTCCACCTAATACACCTGCTGCAGATCTCCTCTCCCCATCGTGAGAACATTCCACCTTGGGCTCATTTTTTAAATGTTTATCATTACTCAATAGTTCCCTTTCTTAATAACCGGGAACACAAACGACAAAAGTCATCATCTCTAATTTGGTCCAGTATCAGCAAATCCTTCAAAAATGGAAACAAGGCACGCTTGGCCATAAGCACGAGTGAGTGATCTAAATGGCCATGTGGGAATGGCTGTTCCATAACCAGTGCCATTATTCAGATTACACACACCATTAGTACATACATGTGTACAAATGACCTTGCTATAGTGTCGGCCACAGCTCTGTGGACAGAGCGGTGGCTGATGGTGGCGAGGGCGCATGTCTTTCTGTCTGTAATGAAGGACTGGAGCGAAACGGATTAAAACAAATGAAGAAATGACTGGAAGGAGAAACTGTAGACTGGGGACAGGATGCAGTCTCAGCAATTTTATTCATATGGAGAGGGCAATAAAACATGATATGCAAATAACTAAATTATGCAATAAAATTTTATCATCACAAATTTCAAATTGGTCATGAAATGCTGATGATAATTGTCTGTGTACAAGGTGGGTGGGTGATTGGGGTTCTACGTTGGCTTTTTGCTGTTTGACTATGAATCCAGTTGAGTGGGTTAAAACTGAAGTGATTGAAAAGTGAAGTGATTGTCATTGTAAAGCATAACGAAATTTGTCCTCTGATATCTACCATCACCCTTGGTGAATAGTGGGCAGCCATGAAAGGCGTCCGGGGAGCAGTATGTGGGGACGGTGCTTTGCTCAGTGGCTCCTCAGCGGCACCTTGGCGGACCGGGATTCGAACCGGCAACCTTTCTGATTATGAGTCTGTTTTCTTACCCTTACTACTGATTCCTAAGAAGGAATCGGGAGCACACTGACTTATGAAAATGTTTATTTCTCCTGAAGACTCCTGGCCCAGTGGTTAAGGAAGCGGCCCCGTAATCAGAAGGTTGCCGGTTCGAATCCTGATCCGCCGAGGTGCCACTGAGTACATTTACAGCATTTATCAGATGCCCTTAGCCAGAGCAACTTACTATCAGTAGTGACAGAGACAGGGAAAGTTCCCCATGAGCAACTTTTGGTTAAGTGTCTTGCTCAGGGACACAATGGTAGTAAGTGGGATTTGAACCTGGGTCTTCTGGTTACCACTAGGCTACAACCCTAGTAAAGCACCGTCCTGCTCACACGTCCTGAGCACCTGTCATGGCTGCCCACTGCTTTCCAAGGGTGATGGTTAAAAGCAGAGGACGTATTTTGTTGTGTCACTGTGTGCTGTGCTGCAGTGTTTCACAATAACAATCACTTCACTTTCAATTTTCAATTTTTTACCCACTAAGCCACCACTGCCCCATACAAATTCCCCCGGCCTCGGAGGGCCTGAGAAGGAGCAGGAAAGCAGAACTCTTCCCTGAGAAACTGTTTAGCTCTGGAATGGATTCCTGATGAGTGCAGATGTTTCCATTTTTCTGAAAAAATTGTTGTCAATAAAACTACTTCTAGGCAGACTAGACTCTATCAAACTTTTTTAAAACAAATTTGTCAACTTAGTCAGATATCTGCACCACTGGTGCCGAAAGTATGGCCTGCCACACAAAACATTACCACACTACAAGTCTTACCAGGACATGTGTAATGTCAAATTTTACCACAGCATGGAAAAAATTTGACTGATCGCATCTCTAATTTCAGGTGACTTTTATTTCTTCCTCTGTAAAACACTGAAAATGTAAAAAAAGAAAAAAAAGAAAAAAAAAATATCGCCGTTAATCTATTCACAAAGTTGGGTTGGGAGCTGGGTCTATACTACGCAAGCTATTGTGCCGGAGTTAAACTATATGTATATTTCTTCTTTCTTGTGTCTTTTATTTTCTTATTTTCTAAAGACTTTTATTTTGTTTTTGAGACCCGGTTTAGTTCTCTTGGACACATGGCGTGAGTTGTGAGAGGTGCGTGGGGTTTGTGTGCAAAAAGTTATTTCTTTCATTTTAATTTATGTACATATTAGGAATATTTTGCATGTGTGTTGTTTTGTGAATATTTTTTTTATGTTCTTTTAATACTGTATATTGTAGAGAGATGTGCAGAAAGACGCGATGTGTGACGCAATGTTCTGACGCGACCTTGCTTTTTGTACAGGAATGCAGTATTGTAAATTGTGAATGCTTTATGTTAATGTTCAGTTCTCTTGGACACATGGCGTTAGTTGTGAGAGAGAGAGGTGCAGAAAGACGCGGTGTGTGACGCGATGTTCTGACGCGACCTTGCTTTTTGTACAGAATACACTTTGCACAGAAATTCTCTTGGGTGTCAGCTCATCATTTGTGGTTCAAGAAATGAAATCAAAAAGTTACACAACGCAGAAGGAGAACCGCTACACGATGATGACTTTCACCTTGATATTTTAGCGCGGATGTATACCTAGCCGAATTGCACTGTAGGGGGCGAGAACGAGTCTTCCAACTGTGAAATTACCACATCATTTACATTTACATTTACAGCATTTATCAGACACCCTTATCCAGAGCGACTTACAATCAGTAGTTACAGGGACAGTCTCCCTGGAGCAATTTAGGGTTAAGTGTCTTGCTCAGGGACACAATGGTAGTAAGTGGGATTTGAACCTGGGTCTTCTGGTTCATAGGCGAGTGTGTTACCCACTAGGCTACTACCACATCAAACGTGACGTGGCTATTAAACTGAATAAACAGTTGGTAAACACAAGTACATCTTATTGAACATCATTTATTTTCATCACCAATTATCATAATAGAACAGCTTTCTCAAGCAGTTTGTGATGCATTTTGGAAACAGGAGATGAGCCCCTGGTCTAATGCGCCACCTGGCTTGAGAAACCCGTTCTCAAAGACTTACTTTTAGTCATTATTTGGGTAGCACACATATTCTGAATGCCTTCGGCAGAATTCAAATGAGCCATTTTAATCTAGATTAATCTAGATTAATCTAAAAACTAGATTAATCTAGATTAATTTAGATTACTCTATATTAATCTAGATTAATTCCAAGATTACAGTGAGATTAATCTAGATTAAGAAAATTAATCTATGACCACCTCTAATTTATTTACAACCTGATAGAATACAGGTGCAGATGTGCATTCTGTAATTCATTTGGAACAAAATGCACTTTACCCTGAGCCTAAACATTGTGTGTGAAAGTGTCGCGCCATGATGACTAAACCTGTAATTAGTGAAAGGGAGTCAGACGAATGAATCGGTATAAATGTACAATTTATTCTGTCACCGAAATAATCACCCCTTCTGAGACAAAAGTGCACCTCTGCTCATCCCTTCCATTTTATTTAACCTCCTTTTCAACATCAGATCGGAAGAGAAGGAGAGGCTCTATCTCTGCTGATGACAGA
Source organism: Denticeps clupeoides (assembly GCF_900700375.1). Taxonomy (NCBI): domain Eukaryota; kingdom Metazoa; phylum Chordata; class Actinopteri; order Clupeiformes; family Denticipitidae; genus Denticeps; species Denticeps clupeoides. Next base: position 13,157,744 of record NC_041725.1, read on the forward strand.
GCTGCAGCCGGGCGCTGAAGAGCCCCATCAGAGCAGAGAATGGAGGTCTGATGAAGATGCTCTCCAGCTGAGCACCACCCGACACACAGGCCTGCAGAGGACGCCCCACATGGCAAGACGAAACTCTGGGACTGGGCGGCGCCCGCGTTACAACGGCTCCACTTTCAAATGAACAACACAATCAGACCAGTGCAGAAATGCACAATTAACTTTAAGACTGCAACAGTGATCTTAAATCCCAGAGTTAATCACTCCAGCATAATTAAATTACAACACCTCTCACTGGTTTCAATGAACCAATAGTAAAGGCATAATGTTGATACAATAGAAAGAACCGTATAGTTACTCAGTCAAGACGACCTCTCCCATCATGGTGGTTGAACACAAGCGATGTAGTTAAGATAAGTGCATAAGTGTTCAGGGTTCATGGCAATAAATTTGCACAATTAAATAATCTATTATCTAAGCCATAAAGGCTTTTCCTATCCAGTGTAATATTAGGAAGCACCACTAGGTGGAACAGCCTTGGGCTAAATTCATAAGCGAGAAGTCAGGCAATCGAGATAACTTAGAAAACAATTTCATCTACAGATTTCATATAACCAACCTGAGCTGATATTATTACATTATATTAATGAGAAAGTTCATATACTAAAAACATTTTAGCTAATTTTAATGCACTGAGGTCTCAAAACATATTGATAAAACAACACACTACTCAATAATTGGAAACGCATAGCAGCAGTGATCCAAAATCCCAGAGTTAATTACTCCATAGTAAATCATGTAATTACACTGCTTTAAATAAATGAACGGGGAATGCATAATGCTGATATAACAAAACTTGCCATATAGGTAGAATGTGGTTATGTGCTATGTGGTTAAGTGTGCCAGTGCTCAGGGATCGGAGAGAGACATTGAAAGCCCAGGGACAGTATGTAATTATACACAATAAAATGCTACCTAATGGATTCTGTATAGGACTATGAGGGAGGGTTGAGTGTGTGGGCCAGCACTTGCTCTGTCTCTCACTCTCTCCTCCCTCACACTCTTCCAGCCGCCTTTGAAATCCATGCCCACAGGTGCCCGCTGTTTTCCCCAAGCAGGCCCGAAGTTCAGCCAGAACTTAGTTCAAACGCAGGTGAAGCCCGGCGCTCCACGTGACCTTTCGCTCCGCACATTCCTGTCTCCGGTGACTATGTATATAAACCAGAATCGAACCGAAGAGCCGGACTTTGAAGCAATGCGGGCGAGTCTCGGAGGCCTGCTTATAAACGAACACGACTCCGGCACCAGGGCTCCGGCGCTGGGGGCTGGATGTTCCCCACCACTGATTCCCACCTCCAGTCTTTTAGCCGGGGGCCTTCAGAAGCTCTCCACAGCCTTTGTAGAGCTCTAGTATTTTTTGCCATGAAGTGGACACACATTGTTCGCCTTTGCAGCACCCACACAGCCTCGAACGCTGGCGTGCAGCAAACCGTGGCTCGTTAACGACTTCGGCTTGAGTTTTAGAGCGCCGTCGTGATGGAACAGAAGATCTGCAGTGCCAGGCGAGAACAGCTTGCCTTCACCCGTGTCAAAATGACCCATTCAGTGTGCTACTGTACACAGATGTGGGTGGTAGAAGCCTAGTGGGTAACACACTCGCCTATGAACCAGAAGACCCGGGTTCGAATCCCACTTACTACCATTGTGTCCCTGAGCAAGACACTTAACCCTAAGTTGCTCCAGGGAGACTGTCCCTGCAATACTGATTGTAAGTCGCTCTGGATAAGGGCGTCTGATAAATGCTGTAAATGTAAATGTAGATGTGAGAAAGCACGCCCAACACGCCAAAATCCCCCACTTTTCCACCGCACCTCCGACTCCTTCTCTCCTTTTTGGACCTTCTGTCCTCCTCCCTCCCACTCCAGCCTCTCAAGCTCGTTACTACTATAGAACAAGGCGGACCTGCAGGAGCGTGTGTGTATGAGTGTTCAACTTCAGGATCCCGAAACAGTCTTGATATGCAAGCCGGAGCACATCACACACCTGCTTTAGAATCTCATTGGTTGAGCGTTGGAGGTGCTGGACACTCGACGCGGCATGTTTATACAGCCGCCAGGCATTCGTCACCGAGTAAACAGCTATCATGGCCGCAGACCAGGAGTCTGAAAGAGTCTGAAGTGTCTGGAGCTCCGTCGGTGATGCTGGGTCAGCGGGCCGCTTATGATCGTGATCACAAAGCCGGTGGTGTTAAAGCGGAGATGTGGGTGTCGGCATATGGTGTGCTTTCTGAGTCCTGACCTTGTGTTAACCGAGAGCGCTGAAAACGTAAACCGAAACCCTCCCTGCATGATTCACGTTTTCCAAAACTGCTCTTGATCACAAAGAATGTTATTCAGGATCTCCTTACGCCGTGGAATTTTAATAGTCTATGTTTCAGTGTTGTCATCGTTTTTATTCCTATTCAATAGCCATTCGTGCCATACATAAGCTACGACTGCGATATATTTTGAGAGCAGAGCGGATATCCTGAGATCACAACGTATTAAATAGCCTTCTACTTTATTTACCCCGTTTATTCTAGCCGCGACGCAAACTGCCGACCATCTGCTACCTACCTGACCGGTGAGTGAATGATGTTGCTTAGCAACAATGCCAACGTATGATCATTGATGGAACACTGTAGTAACATGCTCAACAAGATCAGGAGGAGGATGTTTAACATGTGGTCAAGATAGTTCTCTAGGTGACTAAAACTGCAGCTTTTCTAAAACATCTGAATGTCTAAATATGGGTGGTAGTAGCCTAGTGAACCAGAAGACCCGGGTTCAAATCCCACTACCATTGTGTCCTTGAGCAAGACACTTAACCCTAAGTTGCTCCAGGGGGGGACTGTCCCTGTAACTACTGATTGTAAGTCGCTCTGGGTAAGGGCGTCTGATAAATGCTGTAAATGTAAATGTAAATATCTGTATGGTCAAAATTGGTATTTTTATACTTGTGAGAAAAGAATTCTATGGGTATGGCTTGTTTGACGTGTTGTCTGTGTTTATTACGAATGTCACCAATAATTGATCAATAAATGTACCACACCTTTTTATATATTTTCAAGAAACAATAACCCTGCTTTTAAATCAGATATCAATGAATTCTGATAAATAATGTCTGGAACAAAAACTTTAAAACAGCTCCACATAGTTGTGCATCCTTACATGTCAATTAGCCTTCTCAGATTAGCCTTCTATTTGTTCAGGGCTCAGCTGAACTCGAAACATCTGGTTTTCCAATGCATGAATTCCTTTTCCCCCCAGGCAGCATTAAATGGTGAAAACGTAGCAAGTGTGCATCCATGAATTTTTACCACCGTTCACTTACGCATCCACGTCGGCCATCAGTTCCAGCTTGCTGGGGAATATCTCCGACAACAGAACCCTGGTGAAGGACTTGCCCTGGGATGCAAGCTTGGACTCCAGGTGCTGAAAAGGGACAAGGGTGTAAGTGAGGTGGGGCATGCTCGTAAGGTCTGAACGCATTCAATCAATAGAGTATGTTTGACCGAACCAAAGAACATATATACACACACACACACACACACACACACCACTCAGCACTCAGAGGAGTCCTCCAGAAAACTCTGGTTGGCAGTTTCCTTTATTTCAGTTACTCAGGACAACGCTTAATTGCACAGCTCACAGTGACTGTGGCCAGTCAAGCAAGAGAAAATACAACAGCCCTTAAAAGAAAAAAAGAAAAGATCAATGGGCAGCACAGTTCTGGAAGATAAAGGAGTGTACTGCCGTGTTCCAGAACCACTCTTTGAAGTGCGAAGCCCAGTGGACCACACATATTACCGGTGAAAATCTCCAGACATCAGTGGGGAGACGGCTAGGTGAGTGACTGGCTTCAAAGGCTCTGCAGCGTGCGAAATGTTAGCTGATCAGTTTTTATTCCCTTTATCATGTCCTGAGCGGAAGATCGGCCTCCCAACATGAGGGTGGCAGCCCTAGCCCTATGTCCTAAGCCACTAGTCATCTGCATAGCCTAGAGTAACCTCTGCAAAAACATATTCTAATCGGTTCCCATTTTTATGACAGCAAAAAAATAAATAAAATCTCAAAAAGGTGTCACACACCTGTCAGTAACAAATGCCTCCCCATGTCACATTATCTCCCAGTTCCCTAATGGGAATAAGCACCAGCATTCATGCAAATCTGAACAAAGTCATAGGGAACAGAGTTCAACCAGGACGAACACACCCTCCTAAAAAGATCCTTGCAGGTTTTATAAAAAAAAAAAAAAAAGTGAAGTGATTGTCACTGATACACAGCAGCACAGCACACGGTGCACACAGTGAAATTTGTCCTCTGGACTTAACCCATCACCCTGAGTGAGCAGTGGGCAGCCATGACAGGCACCCGGGGAGCAGTGTGTGGGGACGGTGCTTTGCTCAGTGGCACCTTGGACAATCAGGACTTGAACCGGCAACCTTCTGACTACGAGGTCGATTACGGGGCTTTATGTGGTAAAGAGATTTGGATTAAGATTTTGTAATGAGTTAAAAGTTTGTAATGAGTGGATGGTGTCATGAATGTGGAATAGAGATGAAAGAGCTTGTGTAGGTGGAGATCAGCAAACCCAATCACGGGGCGGCGCGGAAAGGGCACGTGAATTACAACCTGTTTGTTCTACGAGCGATAACTGGTCAAAGCACGATAATACACAAGGAAAGACAAGAGAGGCAGAATTAGGACAAGATGAGAGGGTAAAGGACAGTCGATGAATGTTGCCAAGTCATGCAGGTGATTGGCCAAAAATGACAGAGCAGTGACTGCAGGTATTCAGCTCATTCTCATCTGGAGGGATGGATGGAGGAATGGAGTGATGACATGATCTGATTTGGATGGGTGGAAGCATGGATGGATGATATACAGTACTGTGCAGTGGAATTCTGCAATATTTAGGAGAATCAATATTTGATCAGTATTTGACATAAGGGCTTTTTCTTAAGTTAAAAATAGCTTGCAACCGTGGTTTTGTTTTCACTGGTTTGTATTGGTGCCTTTTGTACAGTACTGTATGAAGTGATGGATAAGATTTGGGTGGAATGAATGGATTTTCTGCTTCTTTTAACCTTTTGTGAATGAATAAATATAAGAATGAATTTCTTATATTTGTGACACCCACCCACCCACACACACACGCACACACACAGACACATCCCCACAACCAGCACCACTCTCTGACCTCCAGGATTTTGGGGTTGCCCTGCCTTCCCAGGGTGCCTAGAATGAGTCCCCATCTCTGTGCAGAACGGGCTTTCTCAATGGCCTTTAGCCTGTTCTCCCGCATGGCCTCATGATCGTAGTACTCCCGGGAAAATATCTTACTGTAGGGGTCGTATCTGCACACACAACAAAGCCGCTATTGCACCACCTGTGAACAGAATTATTTCTATGTAATGACAATTTAATTTAATTTCAGCAGTTGAAGGTCTCCCAAGGATAGAATTCATTGTGCTACGAACCTTGAATATTATTATGGCACTAAATAAATATAAATCAGGTCATGCATATTTGCTGCAAATGCTATTTAGGTGATTGTTCATCTGGATTTTTACCTGTATGCAGGTATATCTGGGTTGGCAATCATTATGGATTCAAGGTGAAACCTTCCATCGCCAAGGTAGCTGCAAAAATGAATTAAGAAGAGATGGTGATTATATGTAAAACACACACACACACAAAATATATCCACACACATCCTGTTTCCATGGCTCCACTTAAGGATCACAGTGTGGTAATTAAGTTCATGTCAACAGATCTCAATAGTAGCCTGACCCGGCAGACAGCTGCTGACGGACTATCCTCACCACACGCCTTTTCAATTAGCTCGCGAGATGTAGTTACACGTCTGTGGTCTGGCCTTAAGAGCACACACACACACACACACACACACACACACACACACACACACACACTCAACAAAGACAAGCACAGATGCTACACCCAACACATTGCCATCGAACACCATTTTTCACCTCAGATGGGGAAGAAGGGAAACAAACGCCCGTGGGAAGACGCAGTTGCGTTCACCACGCCCGGCCCTGCAGGATGCAAAGCATGATCTAAACGTGCTAATTAGCTGCATTTAGCGAAACAGAATGGAACAGGCTGGGGGGTGGAGGCCTCGTGCTGGGCTCCTGTAGAGCGAAGCCTAACCCTGCGTCCCCAGCCACCGCCTCTGAGAGGAGGGAGACCGAAGCTCCCTTTCCATCCTCCTGTCTTCTCTGATGCTCGGCTGCGCCACTTGATACCGACGCAGCCTGTAATCTGTGCTCTTCTGAAGCTGCGCCGATCCGACGCAACGCCAACAAATGTGTAACGGGACACCAAGGGGCCCCATCGCGTTCACGTTTCCTGGGCCCGTCCCTGCGGCACAGTACTTATGCCTCTCCGCATTACGCAACACTGGGTCTGATGTTACTCCGCTCATTTCTCAACGCTAACTGGTACGCTTCCCTGGGATTCAGTCGCTCAGACTGCGCATCTAATAGCAACGTGGGTAATGCTTCACCGCGTCGGCACGGCCCATTCCATTAAAGGCGGATCATAATGCGCGTGGCAGCCTTGGTTTTCTAGCGCTGCTCATTTTTAAAAGTGCCGTCTTGCCCACGTACCGTAGATGCAAAGGAGTCGATTATCCAAGCGGTGGCTCAATAGCTCAACATAACAACGCATTCGGTTGTATTTCCAACAGCGATGCGCCTCGAGCTGGGTGTGCAAATCACAGCTGATAATACAGCAAGTCAGCAGTGGCGAGCGACAACTCATTACTTTGACAGAACCGAAAATCCGAGGCACAAAACAGTCAACTGTGAGTCAACAGTGTCTACCGTACCTATCCATTCATGTGACAAAATTGAGAGACCTCTGCATATTTTTAATATAAATGTGCATTTCTATCACTATGACAGCCATTCAATGCATTTGTTCAACATTATGACCAAGTCTCACCAAATATTATGTAATTTAACAAAGGGTATAAATCCAGTCAAATGTTTGGTTCAATTCTGATTTCTTGTCATTTTGATTGGGCTGTAGGTCTGACTATCTGAGTAAATGATGTATGGGTGTGTGTGTCTGTGTGTGCATCCTGCATTTGAGATGATTTTTAATGATTTTTGAACATTTCTGTTACGAAGAAGATTTTAATTACATGTATATGTTAATAAAAAAGTGATCTGGAAGAATATATATGGTGTGTAGTGTAATGTAACTATGAGTATGGTAAATTAAAGTTATAGGTATGTAACAATATCACCTGATGGGGTGCTCTATAAGTGCTCTCTGCAGAGGATGGATGCATTATATAAAAATAATAATAAAAAAAAAAGTTAATTCACAAGCATGCTAATCAATCCCAGTTCCCCACATCTCCCCTGGCACAGGCACATCAAAGACACTCAACTCCAGATTAAAAGATGGATAGACAAACAGACCCAGTGTGCATGCAACGCTCTAGCTCACCAGAGACCGATCTGATACCTGCTGCTCAGCCTCCACTGAGCCCACCCTCTAAATCCTGTTCCCTGGGAGCCTGCTATTGGGAGGGACTGCCCTGTGTGCATAATTACACCACGGTGGTTAATGCCGACCCAGACGCTTCTGTTCACAGCGCAATTGGGGTACATATGCATCAGCTAATGGGAGTATTCAACAGCAGGCTTTTGAGTGTGTAAGTGGTATGTCCCATTCATGCCCCCTTTCCATATGAAAACAAGGACACCTGTCATTTATACCGCATCAACAATAAGCAATAGATGCACTATACAGGCAGGTTGGGGCAGTGGTGGCATAGCGGGTTAATAAGTGGAGCCGTAATCAGAAGGTTGCCGGTTCGGATCCCCGAGCCGGCTCAGTTGCCACTGAGCAAAGCACCCTTCCCACACACTGCTCCCCGGGCGCCTGTCATGGCTGCCCACTGCTCACCAATGGTGATAAGGGTTAAAAGCAGAGGGCACATTTCCTTTTGTGCACTGTATGCTGTGCTGCAGTGTATCACAATGACAATCACTTCACTTTCACTTGAGCACAGAGTCCAGACAATGAACATTGCAGAAGTGAATGCGATCATAATAATTTCCTCTTAGTGACTCCTAAACTATTTGCTATACTGCCCCAATGGTTTGCAATAGTGAACAAAATAAAAGTAATGAACATAGGCCATCTGTCCTCTAGAAGATGCAATTTATTTTGCATGGGTTGGACATACAGTAAGCATGCTCTCATCGGTCTGCCACTGCTCTCATCATAACGCAAGGCCCCATTACTACAGCCCTGGGGTGAGATCTGCAGCAAACCGGCACTGTGCTTGGAAGTCGCAGCTGGCGAGGAAATGACTCAGATCCTCACATGATGGCGTTGACAGGGCGCTCCAGTCGAGGGGAGGTGCAGCCCAAAATCTCCCCAGGAGAGAGAGGACGAACCTGGGGCACCACCACATCATAGTCTGGTCTCAGAGCAGCACTGGCAGCCTGGTTGGAGAAAGCAGAGGGGTGGAGGACAATCAGGAAGAAAGTAAAAAGTAATTAACGACGAGAAGGACTTAATTTCAAAAATACATTTAATAAAAGTAAACAAAACAACAAAAACAAAAAAATCTGTGTAAACCTGTGCCGCTGCTCTTCTGAAAAACAAAGAGACAGAGATGAACGGGTGCCAGAAAAATTAAAGCGAGAAAAAAGCAGCAGCACTCGACGGGGGAGGAATCATTCGCCGCCTTTTCAGCTGAAGTGAACAGGGAATAACATGCTCGAACCCGTGACCACTTGCACCCACCATGACCCCCACATAAGCCTACATACCATGTGTGAGAAGCACCCGTGATTCGAAGAAAAAAAAAAAAAAAAAAAAAAACATACATCATGGCACACATTTTCCATAAATACGGCAGTGAGTGAAGGATGAAGGCTCCTGAGCAGCGAGGGACTGACTGGTTATGTAAAGCTGAAGATCCTGGTGCAACGTGAACCTGAGGGGTCTGTCTAAAGTTCTAAAATAACAGCATCTGTACTTCACACCCACTAGTTCACAGAAGTTTCTGGGAGGTGTATGGAACCTATGGGGCCATGGACGGCACTGGTAAGGTGCCACAAAGTGGTAGCAGAAATCTGGTGCAATAAAAAATAAATATAATTAATTAAAAACTAGATCATTTGGGCATTTTGTGCCTTTGAGAAAAGGTGTGAAAAAGATACTCTACACTAGATGGAGGGTGGAGGCGTTGGAGGTTACCTGTAAGGCCGCCACAAACTGGATGGTGCTGACGAGAGCCAGAGAGTGTCCAGCCGGGAAGTTGAACCTGAGCGTGTCGAGAAAGTGCGCCGTGTCCATCTGAATGTCCACGAACACGTACAACATCTTGATCCCTGCCGTGGAGTCGATAGGGACTGTACAAAAAAAAAAAAAAAAAAAAGTCACACTACACAGTTCATGCACCTAAACTTAACCAGTTCTTAAAATCGATCACTAAATTCCAGCAAACAATTAGAAAATTTTACAATAATACAGCACATTTGCAGCGGGTAAGGAAAGTAATCAGGACCCATAATTAGAAGGTTGCCGGCTCGAATCCCGAACCTGTCCCCACACACTGCTCCCCGGGTGCCTTTCATAGCTGCTCCCTGCTCAATAAAGGTGATGGTTAAATGCAGAGGAAACATTTCACTGTGTGCACCATGTGCTGTTTCACACTGACAATCACTTCACTTTCAGACACACAAACACACACACACTGTTGTCGTCATCATATTTTAAAAGTCATCAAGTTTACTATTCATTTTTCATTGTCATTACAACACCATGCTGATAATCACATCTGAAATGAGGTCTGTGCTGTCATAATTATGACATGAAACCACAAATTCACTTCCAAAAGGAGCTGGGTCTATCCCAGAAATCTCTGGACCCTCGACCATGGAAACTGTCCAGAGCTGAGCAAGTGTGCTTCAGTAGGCGGAATTTAGAGTCACTAGGCCAGGATCTATGCTGAATTCAGGATTTGATGCCGCTACAATATCTTAAAACTACGTCCCCATCTTCAGGGACAGGCCTCAATGGACAGGCCTCAATGAACAGACGTCAATTATTGAAAAGAACCAGGGGACGCATGGAATAATCCCATTCATTTCACAGGCCATTTACCAAGCAGCAGAGGCCAGCACACAACAGGAAGCAGAAGAAAGTAGAAGCAATGGAGGCAAAGGAAGGAGGGAGAAAGGCAAGGGTGAGTCAGTCCAACCCTAATTATCATCAGTGTTGATCATCATAATTACAGCCCTTCTCATGTTACATTCAATTTAGAAATGTCATATGACGCCCATTTCAATGTGATTATAGGAACAGAGGACTGACAGAAGTACATGGGCCTGATTTATATTTTCATACATTTATATATATCAGTATAATAAGATGGACATGATGGTGTTATGATGTGTAGTATATCAGCACCTATAATACTGTTGTAGTATGATAAATATTTAGTAAAGTTCATATTTTAAATAATAGATGTACATCTGATATACATCTACACTTTTCTGCTATTACAATTGGCCAATATATTTTTCCCCAATGCAATTTTACATTGAAATAAACTATCAATGAAAATGTGAAACAGTGTTAGTCCACCATTTTGTATGTGATGATTGACAGTTTTTCATGGAATAACAGAAACCTGTATCTATAAAATCCACTATTACAATCAGACTTTTCTTTCAAGATGAAATGATGTGAGGATTTTTTTTAATAGTAGAAGAAATCTTTGTAAAGAGGGTTAAAATGAAAAAAAAAAAAAAAAAAAAACATTTGAAAACCATATGCAGTGAATTCTGAGGTGACATGGGATGAAACGCCTCCCTTTCAGACATCTTGCAGTTGTTTACTGTTGCTGAAAAAAAAAAAAAAAGAAAAAAGAAAAAAGAATAAATTGACTGTGATCCAATTAGCACAGATCCCTGAGCGTAATTACAGCACCCGCGAACGAGACCCCTCGCGGTCACCGCGCCCATCCACGGCAAGTGACGCGGGGGGGCTCAAAAAGTGGGGGGAAACGCGAGGTGACAGCGTGTGAGAGGCGAAAGAAAAGAAAGAGGGAGCCGAGAGGGAGACAGGCAGTGTCGTCGCGTGTCACGCCTTTAATCTCGGGCTGGTGTCTGACAGGGTCGCTCCTGCTGCTTATCGAGATTCATTTCCACGTCTTATGGCACGCCACCGGCATGTCAGTCGTTTGAGCCGGCCCGCACTCACACAGTCTAGAGAGGAGGCATTTTCACATTTATACATTTCATATACATTTATAGCATTTCTTTTCAAACTGCTGTTAAGTGCAGTGCTAGACGGTGAGCGAGGGGCTTTTTCATTAGTGCATCGTCAAGAGTCCTTGGGATTTACAGAATATTAATAATAAACACTTTTTCTGTCACCAGGAACACAATCTTCGATGATATTTTTTTTAAAACGGAGTTTAAAAGTGCAAGAGTCCATTGATTGACAACTCTTACCAGTCCCTTCAGTCCCCGAAATGAGCGATTTTCTGCATATTTTCATGAGCCTACTGCGTAATTTTCCACAAAACTGGCCAAAAAACATTTATTCTCAGACACAACAGTTCTACAACACCTGCTGGTGACAGTATTTCTCATGCATGACAACACATGTCACCTTCACAAAGAAGCCGCCAAATCTACCACACCCGCCCCCTCTCGCATTGAGGCGTCCTCTATTCAAATCTGATCACCCTAATTTACCGTCACCGCAAGGAATCGAGCAAACCCACACCCCTCGGTTCGGTTTACAACACTGGGGGGGAATGTTTTGCACTCCTTACAGTAAAGAATTTGACCATCGAAAAAAATTCACAGCAAATGACCATCTACAAGAGAATAGACATCAGAGAGTGATGTGGAGAGTTTGAATACAAAAAGGCGGAAACAGATAATCATCCCATCTAAGACCCTTCATCAAGGTCATCAACTAATTTGTCCAAGGGCCAGAGTTTTTCTCGACAGACACCGCGAGGACAAGAAGCTCTTCTAAAATACAATATCAATAAAAAAAAAAAAAAAAAAAAAAAAACACATAATATTTTTTATTTCGTATTCCAAAACATTTCCAATTCCATGACTTTTACAGGTTTTTAATGACCGTAGGAACATGAGTTAGCCCTTCAATTTTATAGATGTTGTATATGTGGTCACCATCACCATCACCTGTCGATGGTGGCCGAGATTTCAAAGTCAAACGAACATTTTATCAAAAAACATTTTAATACATTTAGGATCCGCGGAAACCCTGAATATGGTGGTTGCTAATAATAAACTTATTAAAATAACTAATTGTGTTTTTGCAGACACCTGAAGATTGGGTCTGCATGTGTATTCAATTTTGCTTTTCTCTGACTCATTTAGTGTCTTACTAGACCCATACAGACTTTGGATTAGGTTTAACACGCCACAAAAATCTGTCATTTTCATTGCACAAAAATCACCAAAAATGTCTTAAGCACTTCTACTTTCTCATTCTGGGTGATTCAACAAAATTACGTTTCGTTTGTGCTTTATCTACGTATTTATGCAAATCCTGATGATGCGCTGACCTTACACTAGTGAACACTACCCACGCTTAGCGCCCTGTGTGTGCATGTGCCAGCGTGTCAGTGTTTGTTGGTCAGGGAGAAGCCACATTAATACAGAAGCCCTGTATTAATATTCCCCTGGTCAGTTCTGATATTTGGGAGTGGTGAGATTGTTCTGGCAGGGAAATATTGGACCTATTGATTTAGCATTTCCTCACAGTGTCGGTGGAGATGTAGAAAGACAGCAGGCGGAGGGAGGGAGAGAGAGAGCGAGTGAGTGAGAGAGAGAGGTCCTTGAGATCAGCGCAGGCTTTTCAAAGGACACCCTTAATGCATGTTCCCCATTGATCCAGAGTAAATGTACAGCTCTCTGTCGGAAAGGTCCGTTCAACCTCACACGGCACCGCTCACCATGTCTGGCCTCCCTGGCCATTGAGGACAAGCCTGGCTTAGCACTTAAAAAGGACTGGATCCATATATACGGTTTTCACTTTATTTTTCTTTTCCTGAATGAAAGGTCTTAAGGCCTTGGTTCATTTTTCCATCCTCTTTATTACAGTCAGTGACCTTCTATTTATAAAATGTGTAAAGCACATTTTGTGTAAAGTCCCCTGTGTATTCAGATACGTCCAAGGCTTGTATAATAATAAAAAAATGGTCAGAAAATAGTTAGAGAACACTCCCTACTATCATGCCTTCTTATTTGTGATAACCACTCTGTTTTCATGCACTTTTAATAGCTGTAAACCAGCTTTATGTAGTTAAACTATTATGCTAATAACAGACATTTTATGTTATTATGTCAATTACAGAAATCATTTATGCTGTTAGTGCCTGTGCTACTGAGACCCTGTGCATGCATATAAAGGCAGTCTATCTTGGAACAATAATTTAAAAAGGCGATTACTCACTCACTTTCCTTAACCGCTTAATCCTGTCACTCAGGGTCGCGACTGCCAGTCCATCCCGGGACACTGGTCGCAGCCCACCACAGGGCTAAAGGTAATTAACGTTGTAATTATTTACTTTACTGACACTGTCCCACTTGTTAATGGTATTAAAAAAATTATAGAACAGGGTGGAACCTGAACCTTTTTTGTAGTAAACTGTACCGGACAATAATGGCCACCTTTTCACCCACAGGTTCCTAGAATTTTAGTGGACTAGAGTCATTTACACTTACGGTATTTTTGAGACACCCTTATACTAACTTACTATCAGTGGTTACAGGGACAGTCCCCCCCTGGAGCAACTTAGGGTAAAGTGTCTTGTTCAGGGACATAATGGTAGTAAGTGGGTTTTGAACCCGGGTCTTCTGGTTCATAGGCGAGTGTGTTTCCCACTAGGGCAACACATTGAGGAGTTCTCACTTTTCATTTTCAAGTGCCTCAATCATACGGATTTCACACCAGTCAATGGGTCAGAGGGTAGCGGCATAGCCTCACCAATCCAATGTCGGAGGTTAGAATCCGGGTCATGTATTGGCGTGAACACGATGTTTCCGCCCAAAGGCATGCATGCTAAATGACTGGATGAAGTGTCTGTCTTTGTGTGTGTGTGTGTGTGTGTGTGTGTATCTGTGTGTGAATGAATGGTGTGCTTGCCTTACACAGGCTCCTGCAGCAGTGACCACAGTGTTGACTAAGTGAGTGAGTGAGAAAAGGATGAACAGACATCTAAACGGTATATACCAGTGCGTGCATTCGGTGTTACTCACTCAGACAGCTGTGTCCGTAGTGAACCATGAAGTCAGCTCCCAGTGCCCGGGCAGTGAAGTCGTCTACACAGCAGGCACCATATGTCACGTCGCCCATCACTAGAGTGTCCGCCTCTGTAAACCTACACACACACACACACCCCGGTGATCAAAATGTAATCAATACAGCTTGTAACATTGATGTTAAGTAAATCGCTAGGCAGTGGTGGCCCCGTAATCAGAAGGTTGTTGGTTTGAATCCTGACCAAAGCCCCGCCCCCACACACTGCTCCCTGGGTGCCTGTCATGGCTGCCCACTGCTCACCAAGGGTGGTAGTTAAAAGCAGAGGACACATTTTGTTGTGTCACCGTGTGCTGTGCTGCAGTGTTTCACAATTACAATCACTTCACTTTCACTTAACGTTTTCCTACGTTTGTGAGTACTTTTGGTCCCCACTCAGACACAAATGTAAGGCCACACACGATCAATCCAAGCAATACGGCACCACGTCAATAATGACAGCACTCCTGATAACACAAACTAAAATCAATTCCCGCTCTGGTGGCTGGAGTTTGTCGTCTCGACCTGCTCTACACACACCAGTGGCCCTTTCACTCCACACATGATCCCAATACCCAGGCCAACAGCCACTAATTCTGGACTAATTCTGGATTATTTTATATATGTATATATAAATGCCATTTCAAGGATGGAAAGTATATATATATATATAAAAAATATATTAAAAAAAAGAGAGAGATAAAGGCTGGAGAAAAAAAAGTGAAAACGATCTACAGGGAACCGGGACGTGAAATTTGAAAGAGGGAAGGGACAGAAACCGTTATAAGCGCTGTCTACCTCCACTCTGACAGCATCAACGTCCTGTTCCCCATTAAAAGCCTGTCTCCTGCACTGTCTGCAGAACACATGCTGTAATGGGAGCCGCCGCTCCTCAGCACCCACCTTTTCATGCATCTTCTACACCCGCCCGCCTGTCCTTCTCCTCCTCTAATGTTAACGGTGGCGTGTTTGGACTTGCTGAGTAATGAACGTGTATTTCCCTCCCTCCGAGCCCGTGGCACGATGGGTATTCACTAAAGCCAGGGGCGATGGATGAAGTGAACTCATCTGCTGAGTAAATATTTGCTTTGGGAGATTTGATTCGTTTATCCATTATCACATCGGGATTCTGTGCTGCAGGGAGTTTGCGGTCTCTGTGTGTGTGTGTGTGTGTGTGTGTGTGTGTGTGTGTGTGTGTGTGTGTGTGTTTTAATGTTGGGGTGGGGGGTGACGTTGCTTCATTTTATACAGTTGGGCCAAACATTAACAGGAAACACGCAGACGTGAACCTGCATGGCAGCAGTGAGTTACGGTGAAATCCTCCCGTTGGTACAGCAAGGTCTCGCTGGTCAGCAGTAAAAGCCACACGGCAGGTTAATTCGGAGTGAGATGCTGGGACGAGTACCTGGGGCCGATGCAGCAATTACACTGCAATAAGGAGCCCGATCCTGCCGTCTCTGCGGGGGGACAGGGAGTGTGTGAGCCTACGCTTTAGGCTGTTTACTGCACCGTACACACACACACACACACACACACACACACACACACACATACACGCCCTGATGTAGCCCCCCCCTACAAATCAGCCTCTCATTCACACGCCTCTCCAGCCAAAACATCAGAGCTGAAATGCCATTAAGATGGAATTAAGATGGAGAAAATCCTGTGATCTCAGTAACAGGGCTTGTTAATTAGTGTCTTCTTAGCAGTCGGCAGAAGCAACGTGAAAAGCGGCCGGCGGAGGAGCCCAGGCGGCGTCTGAGTTCGACACTACACAGCCCTAATGCACACTTACACAGACGTACTCTTCCCACACACTCGAACCTTTAAACATAGCAGCGTTGCCATGATTGGAAGGTTTTTTTCATTCTAACTTTGCGGGTTAAACATATGCAACAAAGCATCAAATTTCCATTCCATTTGTCCATTTTAAAACGAAAATGTGCCAAAGCAAAATGGTTACAGGACCACAGACCAGAGGACTGACTACTCAGGCAAGTCACACCTGTAAAAGTACACATTTAAATATAGTTTTTTTTTCTGTGGGAACCATGCCTGCTATCATTTGAGGTTTTGTCGTGATGTTATAGTCATGGCCATAGAGCCTCCACTAAGACACACTCGACGCTGCACACAATCAATCCACAGCTCGCCCAGTCAATAACGGCACCACACCTGACACCGCGCCACCCAGACAACACAAACCAAAATCAATTCCCACTGTGCAGGCTGGAGTCTGTCATCTTAACCAGCTCCGTACGTCCCAAATGCGCCGCCACCCCCCCGGGACGACAGCCGCGCTCGAGTCAGGCTAATCACCTCTCCAGCGCTTTATAAAGGAGGACAAGAATCTCCGCCCACGACAGAGACATCATTACTTCTGCGAGCGCTGCGGTATAAAACACAAACTATAAATCACCTTCAGTGGGTATTGACTCGCATCACTGCAGGATTTTCCCTGCTCAACGAAATGACAGTGCTGAACGAACATGAAGTTAAAATGCTGGTCCATGAAATCTGGACCAACAGGACAATACAATGAGAAGGAGATAAAGAAAAATAAAGGAACAATGAGCAATGAATCAAAAAATGTTAAAGGAAAAGGTTTTCTTTTTAAATTGCATCCATTGACATTAACATGAAATTTTTCGTTCTGTAAAGGTATTAGGCTCTCAGTATGTCACCATTACGACCATTGTTAAAGTACAGTAGTATTACATGAGGATATTAATAACAACTCCATTAAGTGTACTGCATTGAACCAGGGAGCCCAAATCCACCACTTTGTGTATGAAGTGACTACATTAACTATGGTAGGGTACACATATGGCAACGTTAAACATTTAAATATGCAAATAAACAAATGGTCAATATTTTGTTACAGCCACAGGCGGCTATGCTGTATGTGCGGCAACGTTTTGTTCTATTCCTGACAAAGCAAGAGAAATGGGAATTCCACAAAGTAGAGAATTATAAACCTTCCCCTTTGTTCCTCTTTTTTTTCATGATTTCGATAAGGCGGTGCTATAAAGATGAATCAGTCCCCTGACTGGAAGGTTGCCGGTTCGAATCCCACTGAGGTGCCACTGACTAAAGCACCGTCCCCACACACTGCTACCCGGCGCATTTCATGGCTGCCCACTGCCCCCTCAGGAGATGGGTTACGTGCAGCGGACACATTTCGTTGTGTGCATCGTTCGCTGTGCGGCAGTGAATCACAATGACAATCACTTCACTTTCACTTTCATTCCTGTATAGCGAGACTTATGTCAACAAAGAGACCATCGGTTAAATTACGTCCCATCACAAGCCCTATTAAAGAGCAAAAACCTTACAATTATTTTTAATCGTCAACCGCCCTGACGGTAACAGGAAGTTGTTGAAGTTGTCCTCTCTGTTTTGATGAGAGGAGGCTGAAGACAAGGAAGTGGTTGATAACTAATCCCTTCTAAAAAGGAAGAAAACGTCACACCTTCTGGCGAGTTGCAGTTGAATCTTGCATCGCTGCCAGGTATCTGAATAAATCGGCAATTTTACCAGAACTCCACGCAGCTGTAAATCATGAGCTAAGCCTATAATTGCCCATTAGTGCATGCGTGCGTGTGTGTGTTCTTGAACGTGTGAGATTTATGCCGTATCCCCCTCCATCGTCCAGCCAGTAGAAGGGCACCATGCCAGAGAATCTCCAGCTGTTTCCCTGCCCAGATGAAATGAAATCTTTGCTTGGGTTTGACAGGAATTTCATCAAAGCACAGCATGTGTCGGGGGAATCTGTGCATGTGTGTGTGTGTGTGTGTGTGTGTGTGTGTGTGTGTGTGTGTGTTCACTCCACTCCCATGTTTATGTGCACCACTGAAAGCGAATGCTTTTCTTTCTCTGAACGCCCCCAATCACGGGAGCGAAGGCGGCGTCTCTCCACCGAAGAGCTCCTTGTGTAACGCTCCATCTTTTGAACAAATCGGAGGCGGTTTAGGGAACGAGCTCTGATATTTTTTAATTAATAAATGCTTGTTGTCATTTCAACATCGCAAAGATGTTTCGCCGGAAATAATGGTTGGGCGGCACTTTCCCAGCGCAAACGTTATTTAAGCCTCGAAAACATGTTATTACCTTAAGAATTAAATATTGAGCAGATCCTTGCCATTATATTAGACGACATTTCCCAGTGCACAGACGACATATAACGGCCCTGTTATAGCTATGGACCGGACGGCACCAAATAACTCAGAGGGACAAAGATCAGAGGGACAGACGTGGAAGGACAGTCGCCAATTTCACATTCTTCTTCATGCCTTTCTTCATTGCAAATTACATTTCAAAATACTTGGATTGTCCTTTTCTGCTCTCATGGTTCACTTCAGCTGCATTTACACATACTGAAAAAATATACGGCTTTTAAAAGGTTGCCATTATTATCCACTACGTTATGTTCATTTATGTAAAATAATTATGATGATTACAACAACAACAACAACAACATTATTTCTTATATAGCCCAAAATCACATACAGTATGTCTCAATGGGCTTTGACAGGCCCTACAGTTGACACCCCCCACACTTGACCTAGTCCATGGGAAATGATCATTAACGATTAAACAGATTGTGCAATAAAACGTGTATGTTACCATGTCATTTTAAATGGCTTATTCAACATTAAGAGCTTTATTCAGATATTAATACCTTCTTTCTACATTGATTAAGCACAATATTACAGTCTAATGAAACTGCACCATAAATAAAATCGAACAGCAGATCCCCTGTAGTTCATCAACTCTGTCCCTTCTGTCTCTCTCTGCACGGTGTTAACCGGAAGACTGGTATTAAATCTTTTGTGACAGTCTCCGGTGGCTGTCACATGATGAGAAAGATGCTTCTGGATACACATTGAATACTGATGCTGCCATGCATGATGAACGCCCGTCTGCCCCCAAAGAGCGCGACTCTTTACTCATTAAGTAGGAGATCACACCCCAAATTAGCCCTTAAAGAGGTTTAAAAAGCAGAAGCAGGCAGCCGGCAACCTGCCTGTGGCGCTGACGGGA